>NW_006920884.1:353208-370256 GCF_000417875.1 Pseudozyma flocculosa PF-1
CAGGAGTGGTCCAGCCCGCCGGCGGTGGAGCGGGGACACCGGCGCAGCAGGCGGCGGCGCAAAAGCAGGCGGGCACCGAAGCAAGGCTGCCGAGCTCGCTGACCGACCTAGTGTCGTCGTTCGAGTCGGCCAAGCAAAAGTCGATGCGCCGGGACAGCAACCTGACGTCGGTGCACAAGTCGCTCGAGTCGAGCTTCATGAACGTGCCCGAGCCGCTCGACTCGGACAAGCCCAAGTACTACGTGCCCAAGAACCCGTTCCCGACGCCGGCCTACTACCCGCAGGCGCCCGCGTCGGTGTTCGACAACCCGGCGCTCTATTCCAAATTCGACGTCGAGACGCTCTTCTACATCTTCTACTACCAGCAAGGCACCTACCACCAGTACCTGGCGGCCAAGGAGCTCAAGAAGCAGAGCTGGCGCTTCCACAAGCAGTACCTCACCTGGTTCCAGCGCCACTCGGAGCCGCAGGCCATCACCGACGAGTACGAGCAGGGCGTCTACGTCTACTTTGACTGGGAGGGCTCGTGGTGCCAGCGGAAGAAGAGCGACTTCCGGTGAGTGTGCTGCCGTCTCCGCCGCCGCCGCCGCCGCCGCCAATGCCGTTGACCGCGAGGTCGCACACAGAAACTGACGAGTGCCGCGGGCCGGCGTACCCCTCCTCGCGCATCTTTTCTCTCCCCACAGATTCGAGTACCGGTGGCTCGAGGACAACTGAACACCTCGTCGTCCCGTTTGGCGCCACCCGGATCGCTGTCGATGCAGCCCGGCACCGCGACAGACCTGTAGCATTCTCCCAACGAGGCACGCCGCTCGTCGGCATTCCTCGCATCTTTCCGCGACTCGACAACGGCGACTCGCTCGGCCGGCGTGCGGCCAAGCCTGCTTCCTCTACGTCGAGCAAGAAGCGGCACCACCACCGCGCGCCGGCCGACATCAAGCCGTTTGTAATCGTATCCCGTTCCTTGGCCTTCACGGTGAAATCACGCCTCCCTTTACCCATCGCCGGTCGTCATCGCTGTCGTTGTTGTCGACGTCGCCTTCCCACGTTCCCGTCCTTTGACCTGGGATTCTTCGGGAGTCTGCTTCCGAAGGGTTCGCCGCGGCATCGATGGGCGGCCCATTGATCAGGTGAGGTGTAGAGACCGTGCCGACTTCCCTGGCCCGCCTCGACGCGCCCGCGTGACTCTGTTGAGGGGCGCTGTGATGCTAGGCCCGATTATAGACCCAACTAGGGGAGAGGAGACCGCCTGCATCCATACTAGACGCGCAGCGTTGGCAAGCAAGCACGGCCCGCCTGGCGGTGCCGCGGTCCGTCGTCTGCGGCACCGCCTTTGGATCGTTGCATAGGCCTTTGCAGGCTTCATCTGTATCACCGCACCATGGTCGGATGTCTCGGAGCCTTTGATCCGGGACTTTGTTGAAGCTGATCTCGCCTTCACGGAGCGGCGACCCGATGGTGCAAAATGAGCAAGATGGTCAAGCTCCCGACATCCTCACTTCTCGGGACGGCTACTGGACTTTCATTGGGCGTCGAGGATGACTGACATCCGACCCTCGATCTCATCTCGTCGTCGTCCTCACTCTGGGTACTGGGCGTAGCGTTCTCCATCTAGGCTGACCTGAACCTGAACGTGAAAGGGAGCAGTGAGTCTTGTCTGCTCAGTCCCTCGGTCTTGCTACTTCCGCACCGCCGCATACCTGAGCTCGCAGCGCAACAGATTAAAGCACCTCCGACGCATCGCAACCTTCCCCCTGCGCGGCGAAAGTTGGCGCATGGACACACACAAGCTCGACACGGTGCGTGGTGACAGATCCGAGGTGTCGGCGGGAAGAACGAGAGCCGGCAACCGCGCAGACCAAGCTAAGCTCAAGCTGTTTGGTACACATATAGCTTCAGGCGAGGGTGGCGCTATATTGCCACTCTATCCTATGCAATGCAGAAGCAAGCTCTGCGGCAGAGTGGGTTGGCCAGCGCACCCGCACGCACGTCTGTAGGGCCATGGTACGGCAGGCGGGCGGGCCGGCCGGCACCTAACGGTTGTCAAGTGGTGGTGTCTCGACTCGAACGTCTTAACTTCCTGGTTCAAGCTACGACGCCCCCAAACGGCTTCCACGGCGAGCCGTGACCTGATCCCGCAAAGTCACAGCTGGCAAGGCACCCAACCCACCCAAAAGCGAGCCGGTCGCGGAGATCCGACGAAAGAGATGGGACCTAGGCGTAAGGCAACCAACGGTACGGTAGGTGTGTGGCAGCACACCAGGTTACCTACGTCACGTTCCTTGTTTGTTGTTGTCGTTGCTGACGGAGTTTGCGTGCCCACAGCCTTGCTTGCTTGCTTGCGCCGCACGGCTAGCGCAGAAGGCGGCGCCATGGCAACCGAATCCACCGGAAGCCGGTCCTGCTGGTCGTCTCTCCGTACTTGTCTCCGATGGAAACCGGGAAGACGGGGGAGGTTTCGAGGTGTGCGCACGCCAGCGATAGCCGGTTGGCCAGCAAGCAGGCCAGGTGCGCAAGCTAAGGATACGGTGCCCAGTCCCTTCCTTTGTCGCCGTCCGTTCCGCAGCTGGACACCCGCAGCAGAACAGAGTGTGTGTAGAACGTGCGTCTTCATGGACCAGGCGTTCAGATACGCCCACCAGCATCTCCGACGCACGGACGCACACACGCACGCTGCGCTCTTCAGCCGCAACGTAACCGGCCCGCATGCCGCACGTCCTGCTGTATGTAGGTCGATGTGCTGTCGATCCCTCGTTTGCGTCCTATCTCCCCCGCTTTCCACCTCATGTGTGGCTTCCCACTCTTACTCCAATTCATCGAGCAGGCCTAACTAGGGCTCATCTAAGAAGGATGGGTGGCTATTTCCGTCGCTCCCCGCCTCTCGCCTCTGAGCCACAGCCGTTTTGGTACGGTCATGGGGCGCGGCAAGCTAAGGTCGAGGCTAGCGGCCCGGTTCCTATCCAATCAAGGATTGGCAGTTTAAGAGCTTGCGACCGGTATGCTCGCAATTTAGTCGGAGTCATGGCTAGGCCAGGGCGCCTCAATCGACTCCGGGCAAGCGATGAGGGTTCCATGAGAATCCTCCGGCGGTGCCTGCGAATCACGCACAAACGGAGCGCGCCGCCGGACCTCCTCTGCGTATGAGAGAGGCTCTCTGCTGGCCGTCCAAGGCAAGCTACGGCGGTGATCAGTCCTACCTCTGCCTCCTCGCCAGCAGCCTGTCGTCACCACCTTTCTCTCTCTCTCTCGATCGGCAAGGTCGAGCTTGCTGCTTGCGGGCAGGGCGTCTGGCGAGATGTCCGCCGCCGCTGCACCACGCTGCTTGCTGTCAGGGGACAAGCACATGTGCAAGCAAAGCAAGGCAAGCACCCCCTCGTACGTCCCTCTCACGTTGGACGAGATGCAGATCTCAGGGGGCCAGGGGCTCGGACGTCACACGCCCGACATACTTGGAAAACAGTGTCCAGCCCATCCTAGCCGTGCGCCCGCAGACGATGCGATGTGCTGGGTAGGCAGGTACATCGAGGTACCTGGGTACCGGTATGCTGGGCGTCACTAGGTACTCTTTCGTCCCTTGGTTCTGGCAACTGCCGCAGCGGCACTGACGCGGCCGAGGGGTCTGGCAGGCCAGCCTGCTCGCACGCTGTGGAGCAGACCGGCCCGCTACAGATGGCTCACGCCTTGACCGGGGCGCTGCCTCGGAACGTTCTGCGAGCGCTGCCGCAGCAGCTGCGACCAGAATGGCCCCAGAGAACAATACGGGCAGGGCTCTGAATGGGGCCGAGTGCAAGGCGCCCCTAGGCAAGGCTTTGCCGCACGAGGCCAGGTCAATTGCGAATTCACACAACACGGGGTCCCCAGCAGACGAGCAGGCGATGCGGAAGCGAGAGGGGAGTGGCGAGTCAGACTCGCCACCACATACAGTACATCATGTAGCTGCTGCTGCTGCCTGCGCCGCTACGAACCAATTTAACAGGCTGAGCTCGTGTTGATCTACGGGCGGACGTCGTGTGGCTTGCGACGGTACATACGCTACGGCGATCGTCGGCGCACCACCACGTCCACTGGGGCTGCCTTACGGTTTGACCAGGTCAAGGGGCCGAGGAGCGAGGACCGGGCAGGGTTATCCTGCCGAGCTGACAGTGCCTTACCTAGCTGTACCTAGCGAGGAGGTGAATTTGGCTGCGCCCAACCCCTCTCTGACCGACGTTCGGCAAAACCGAGGTCAGTGGAGCGACCGAGCGAGCCAACCAGCAAGCTAAGCAGGGCAGGCTCAGCTCGTCACGCTCGCCACGTTTGACGAGGGGTAACGGATCAGCCGTGCGTGCGGCTGGGTCGCTTGCTTGCTTGCTTGCTTGCCGCCCCATATGCACCCGCACATGCACGTGGGCGTGCAGGCGATCCTGCAAAACACCGACCGACGCACGGCGCCAAGGCCTCGCAAGCCGGCCTGGCAAGCACACCAGCAGCAAAGAAGCCAGCCAAGAAGAGGTGCCCACCTACCCGCTCGCCTGTCTCATCATCTTCCCAGCCTTAGCTTGATTGGCCTGTCTTGACTCTTTGCCACCACCACCACGCGCTATCTCCCCTCGCCACCACCCCGACCCGTCACGCTCACCCAGGCACGGCGTCTTCCGTGTAGGCACCGCAGTACCTACAGTAGCCTGGCCTGGCCTGGCCTGTAGCTGCCTGTACGCCTGGCTGCCTCCTGCTTGCGTGGCCGGCATTGCTGGTCTCGGCAGTCGACGACCCCGCAGCGGCCCAATGAGCCGCGCTGCTGCCCAGGACTAAGACAAGCAGGGCGATCGAGGCGAGCTCAAGCTCGCTCGCTCGCTCGCCCGCCCTTCTCCAGTGATCTGGAACGGCCAAGAGCTCCAAGACGTCTGTGGACCCATCGCATATCGACATCGTCGCTCTACGGCGACTTACAGTAGCTTCTTGGCTTGCCTTGACGCCGCCACATCTTTCGAGCCAATCACTGAGCCCCCTTTGCTACGCAGCCTCGTCGATAAAATGGGCGAGTTCCGAGCGACACCGTCCATCGCTTGCGCTTGATCTTTGCCACGAGACGGATCGTCCACGCCGAGACTCCACGGACTCATCGGCGATGACCTCGCACATGGTCGTCTGTGCCGGTCGCCAAGCACACTGCGCCGAGCGCCCACTCTGACATGGCCCTGCCCGATCGACATCCGCAGCCTAGCCTGCTGTGCTTGCTTTTCGAGGGCGTGACACATGCTCGCCTCGTCTTGCAGACAACCTCGGACGTCTGGCAGCCGGCCGCCGTCAGGGAGCTGCCGTGCGTGCTCAGCCGCGATCTTTGCGGTCATGCCCCACAGGACCCTGCCTGCCCGGTGGTTGCGAGACGGTCACCCCGGCGCCGCATCCGCACGAGGACGAGGACGGGGAAACATCGATCATGCCGACCGGCCGCCGACAACGCCCTAGCCTGCCTGCTCGCTTGCCTGCCTGCCCACCTGCGCCGTAACCTCCAGCGATGGCTCAACACCTTGTCCCGCCCCGGTCCCCGGAAGCACAGTCGCAGTACGGGAGGGTTCCGCAGCATCGGGTTATTCACAACGAGCGCGGCAAGGCACGCTGTGCAGGTCCTCGCCATACGAGCTAGGGCTAGACGCGACGTGGCCTCCTGGGCACGCATCGGCGACAACCGCAGCAGCAGATGGTGCTTTGCCGGTTCCTGGCGGGTACGCCTTGGCCCCCATCCGATTTGCCGTGAGTGGTTCGTCCCGTATCGCCAGCACCACGGACGACGATTGACGATGTCCCACCGATACAGGCTAGTGTGCTACCTTTTGCCTTGAATCACACACTACCCCCTTCGCTCGGGTCTCACCCATTCATCGTGTGCACAGTGGTGTGTAATTGGTCGCCGATCTCGATCGGCGGAGCCCTGTGATCGGTTCTGGTACTCACACGCCTGACCCTGTCCGTGGTGCGGCGTGCCATTGGAGACAGCTGTCGCAGGCACGACCCAACGCCCACCACTGCGGTGCTTGGCAAGCGGCGTCGACGGTGAGGGGATGCACGCTCGGGGTTGCCGCGGCAGCATGACGGTCTCGCTGCACACGGGCCCCATACATATGTTCCGACTCGGTCGAGCCGCCCGCTTCGGACCAGGCGGTGCCATCATTGTGCTCGGCCTGTCAGCCTTTGGGTCGGTCCCGTCTGCGGCATTCATGAGCGGTGGCAGTACGTGTCAGCTCAATCCGTCTATCTGCTCATTGAGCGCTGACCGCCTACCGCTCGGATCGCAAGCGGCGCCACGCCCTTGAGCGAAAACCCACACATGCCCGACAGCGGGACGAAGGAGCGGGCTGGCGGGAAGTTGTCACAGATTCGTCTATGGGCCTGTGGATTTCCGGTCCTGGGTTCATGACAAGCACGTAGAGAGCAGAAGTGATAAAGCAAGGTATTGCCCCCTTGGGCTGAGGCGGTCATCGTACGGAGCTAAACTCACTCTCCAGCTGATAGCGAGCGAGCGAGTTCACGTCGTTCGGCGAGCGCCGGCCCCCCACGTTACGTCGGTTCGGGCCGAGATCGAGGGTCGCTTCTTGCGCCCTGCCCAGAGTAGCCTCGGCGAGGGCAGCCCGGCCAGCCAGCCGGCCGGCCAAGATGCTGGGCGTAAAACTGCCGACCGACGACGCCGACGCCGCCCCGCTAGTGCGCTCCTGGCGAGACACCGCGTTTCAGGGTGCGCCAGCAGCTGCCGGTACACGAGCAGGCCAGGCTAGGGTGGAAAGAAACCCTGGCCTGGCCTGCCTGCCTGCCTGCCTGCCTGCCTGCCTGGGCTCGCAGCCCTCGAGGTCACCAGCCTGCGTGAGCAACTTTTTGCCCGCCGCCGGGTGAAACGAGGCACGCCCGCTACAGCGGAACGGCACGGCACGGCCGGCCGGCCGGTTGGGTCTGCTCGAGCAAGCAAGAAACGTCACGAGGCCGACCGTTGCCTCATCTCGACCCGATCATGTACGGCGCAGACCAGCGAGACCGGCGTTGAGTAGGCCGCGCGCACCATCGCCACCATAGGCGGAGAACGACCGACGCTCTCAACGGTCAGCCTCGCCGTCAACTGGCTCTCTCGCCGATCATTTCACTTGCTCCAGGCAGGTGTGGGTGGCACGCGCGACGGGCAGCCATGAAGATGTACAGTTAGAGGGCGTTTGCAGATACAGTGGCCTGTGGCTTCTGGGGTTTCTCATGCTGAACTCGTCCCCCGACGATCCTGTACGGCGATGTTTGCCACCTGCTGCTGCTGCTGCTGCTGCTGCGCCTACGTACGACGACAGACAAGCTAGGGCGAGGCGAGGATGACTGCGTGTTTAGCCGTCCAAGCGGGGTTCGCCTGGCGACGCGCGAGGCTTCGGCTCGAGGGCTGCAGCACCTTGAGCGCAGCGCTTGCTTGCTGCCTGTTGACGGGGGCGGGTCCGCTGCTGGCCTGACCTGCGTCGCCGCCGGAGCCCCCCTCTGGAGCTTGCTTTTGACAAGCATCGATCCATCACCAGGTGGCTGGTGGCGAGCTCCGCCTAGCGTGCGCGAGAATCAAATAACGGAACACCCCCCAGGCGCCCTATGTACTGCGACCGTCCCCCGCAAACGACATCACCTGGCGCGCCCAGTTGTCCTTGATGACCCTGCCTATGCTGGGTATGTACCGGTTCTTGCACCGGTAGCCTGGCCTACCTGCTTGCTTCCCGCTCGTGGAGGGGGTCGGGTAACCACGCACCTCGCCGGCCGTCTTCGCCGCGCTGCCCGCGTGCCTCGCCCGCACACCTCACTCAGCCTCCTGCAGACGGGCAGGCGCCGGGGGCGGTCCGAGGAAGTCGTATCGGCGCGGTGCGTGCGGTTTCGCTCGAGGCGCGCTGCGCTGCGTGGCCGTTGCCTTCCAAAGCGCCGTCTAGCGTTGATTTTCCAACGCCCGCGCATGGAGCGAGGCCCCTTTGTCCCGGCGCTCGCCGCCTGCCCGGCTGCTTGCCTGCTCAACGACTCTCTCTCGCTCGCTCGCTCGCTCGCACGCCCGCTCGCCCATCACCCTGATCTGGGATGCTTGGATGCATGCTTGCTTGCTTAGCTTTGTGTTGTCCGGCAGGCCGCCGTCGTCCCGCCCCGCGTTTGAGTTGCCCACCTCGGATGGGCGCCGTCCTATTCTCCTGCTGCCGCTGCTGCTGCTCTTGCTGCTGCTGCTGCTGCCGCTACAAGCCCGCGGCTCCCTCCGCTCGCAACGAGGTGCAGCTCTGCGTCAAGCTCGCTGCTCGACGGGCCCTTCCTTCGTCACGCCGCCGCCGCCGCCGCCACCGCCGCCTCCGCTTCCTGGGTGCAGCCAGGCCCACCTCTGGGCCCGCTCGCTCGCTCGCTCTCAGCCACCTCGACCTAACCCCGCTGCCCCAAGTGGCCGCCGCCACGCTCCGTCTCGACCTCGCCTCAGCCTCTAATGGCTCCCGCTCCGTCCTCTTTCCCTCTTCCCCTCACACTCTTCAACCCCATCATCCCCATCATCCCCATCATCCTCACCATCACCTCCGCCGCCCTCATCGACCCCCTCTCGATCCTCTGCCGCCTGCTTATCGCCTACAGAGAGCATCATCCCGCTATACCTTCACTCGCCTTTGCCCAGTACGCCGTTGGCAGCTCACGACACCGCCGTCTCCACTCGCCTCGCCACTGCCTGGGCACTGCCTGCATCTCCCCCGCACCTGGAGGACGGACCCCTGCGCACCGGAATCGACCACGACACGGCTCAGCCAGCAGCATCTCCTTTGCTAACGTTCGAGGCTCGCCGATTCGACCTTGGGCTATCCGGCTCTAGATACATCGTCGCTGCCCCTGCGCTCTCCCCCACGCGCCTTCGACCTTCATTGTGCTTCTGCTTGTCGCCAGCCGACGCCCTTTGCTTGCATCGCACTCGCCACCCGACTGACGGCGGCGCTTCATACCCGACCTTGCCGCCGACCTGACCGAGCTCCTGCAGAGTCGTCAAACCGGCTGTTATCCAGGTCGTCACCCTGCGACTCGACAGATCACGGGCACGCCGCTACTTTCACCAAACCCGCCGAGCGAGACGAAAATCGACGGCGACCTCCGAGTGACGCAGCCTTCTTGCACTGTTCGCTCTCGCAGTAGCCTCTCTTTCGACCATCGCTGTTCTCGATCCTTCATCTCGACCAATCCATCTGCTCCTTCCGACGCCTCGACCAGGCCTGGACGGACAGCCTCCTTGCGACTGCACGTCCGCGCTGCGAACCCGACCTCTTGTACAGCGTCGCTGCCCGCTCGAACGGACAAACAAGCCTCGCCGACATCGGCTGCCCCGCTCGTCGGGACCACAGGGTGCGGAGCATGTCGTTAAAGTTCCTCTCCCGCTTGCGGGACAAGGAGAGGTCGCCTGCCAAGCCGAAACCGCTTCCGCCACTGCCATCACCCATCATGGCGCCAAGAACGGGCACCGAGATCGACATTTCAGAAATTCAAGTCATCTGTTGGGACGCCGAATCCACGAAGCGCGACTCGTCCACAGCAAAAGCTCGCGTCCAGGATGCGATCGCTTCAGAAAGCCCAAAGACGCCCCTCTACGAGGCCTTCACCCAGAACAGAGGGAGCAGCTCCTCGTCCTCAGCAGAGGCGGGCCCCAGCAGGCAGCCCTCGAACCCGCAGCTCGCTACGACTACCTCTGTGCTCGACCGCCCGAGGGTCATCTCGACCCGTCTTGAACCAGAGGTCCCACCGCGCATCCACTCCAAGCCCTCGACCTCGACCCTGGACACCCGTGAGGAGCTCCGATCGCCCGAGACCGAAGCTTCGCCCACAAAAAAGGCCGGTCCGTCTCTTACGAAGCGGAAGCCGGCCTCGTCGAGGCAGGCCAGGCCAACGACGGCGGGCGAGCCATCCTCCAAGGCATTCTACCGCACCGACACCATGCAATCAGTCGGCAGCGTAGTCTCTCTGACCAGCGTCGTGGACGACGTCGAACACATTGGCGCCGGATCCAAGGCACGAAAAGGCTCGTTCGGTCTGGCCAAGAAGGCGTCGATGCACTTCTTCCGCAAGGCCAAGTCGCCGTCGACGGCGGACGCGAGGGGCTCGTCGGAATCTTCGGGCGGCTCGCACGAGGATCATCAGCCGCACCTGGCAAGGAGGAGCCGGAGCTCCTCGATGACCTCGCTCTCGTCGGCCGTCTTCAACCTTCGCACCAAGGAGAAGCCGCCAAGCCTTCCGATCTCCCACCACGGCCTCACCGGCGGCTCTGTCGGCCGCCACGTTGGCGAGAACCGCCCGCCAACTTCGTGGAAGCCCGCGTCGGCCTCGACCGAGACGAGCCCTCAGATTCCCTCGCTGGCCTATGCGTCCGAGACGGAGCTGAGCGGGAGCAAGGAGCAGGCAGACGGGAAGCCGCAAAGGTCCAAGGCCAGGAGCGCCATTGCCCGGGCTCGCAGCATCAAGAAGGCAGCATCATCGCATCGGGCCAAGAGCGGATCTGAAGGCTCGACCGCCACGAGTCCGACCGTGTCTGAGACGGCGGCTGGTACGTTTTCCTCCATCGCAACCGCGCCAGCGCAAAGCTTTGCGTCAAACGAAAAGGAGGTGCTCGCGGAGCGGGCCGTCACCGTCAGCTCTCCTGGGCTGCCGACCGTCTCGCTGCCCGGATCGACCTCGTCGAACGAAGCGCAGCAGCAATCGCTCAACGGGCTCATGGCGACCAAGCTGTTCCAGCAGCTCGGTCCTCCTCCCTCTGGGCTGGATGCGTCGGCGTTCGAGAGGCGCGTCGAGATTGTGCTCGAGTACATCGACAGCCGTTGCGCGATCGCGGCGGAGCTGGCAAAGAAGCCGCACTCGCCCACCAGCCCGCGCAGCAGCCTCCCTCCTCCCAGCCGACAGCCAATCCTCCGACGCGGACTGTCGGTTGCCTCGACCGAGGACGAGTTCGACAAGATTGAATGCCAGTTCGAGCAGGAGATGCTGCAGATGCTTGCTCGCGGAGCCTGCGAGAGATCCGTGAGTGTGGCTCCGAACGAGATCGCATGCGCCGAATTGATGTGCGCTGCGGTACTGACCGGCGCCCTGTGCCCTCCCGTGTCCTCTTTTACCTGGCGGAACCTGCAGAGCGTCGAAGAGCTGAAGCTCGACGCCGTCTTCCTCGAGGCCCGCCGCCGAACCGGAGTCGGCCACGCCCGCACTCATTTCCAGCTCTTCTCCGACAGCACCTCGACCGCCAGCCCGCTCTTGACCCCGGATGGTCGAGGATGGGCCAACGGCGCTGGTCTCGGCACCTCGCCGCGGATGACATCGTCGGGCGTCGGCGCTGCCCTGCACGGCGACACGTTGACCGGTCTGGCGATGCCGCTACGTCCGGCTCCGAGGCGTAGGAAGCGGCCGACGACGGCACCCGAAACCCAGGGGCCGGTGCCCGGGTTCGGCCACCTGCCACCTTCGCCGCCTGCCCCGCAGTTCGGGGGCGCGGCGTCTGGCACCCTGTCTGCGTTTGCTGGCACTTCGCACTTCCCGCGTTCTCCCGCGCCCAGCTTCCAGTCGATGCAAGCCTCGGACGATTCGCACGACTACGCCTCGAGGGATGGGCACGGTCTGGGCTTCGAAATTGTGCGACCTGGCGGCTGGACGCACGATGCGGACGGCAAGACGCCTGCGGGTCTCTTCACTCCCCAGTCGTTCAGCGCGAGATCGCCACCTTCGGCGCCGCTGTCGCACGACCACCACTCTTCTCGCAGCAGCCAGGGGCACGGAGGACGCGGCTCGGGGTCCCTGCAGTCGAGCGTGCCACCGCCGTCGCTCTACGGCAGCGGCAGCGGCAGCGGCACCGTGGGCACCTATCCGAGCTTCTACCGACGAGGCTCGAGCGACCGCGACAGCAGCAGCAGCCACACGACACGGAGCGTGCGCTCGCCCATGACGACGACGATGAGCTACGGGCGGTGGAGCAGCCGGCTGAGCGCGGGTACGCGCAACTCGCAGGACACCAATGAGACCGCCGACACGACCGAGTCGACGCTGGCGGGGGGCAGCAGCCACGTCTCAGCAGCCGAGCCGATGGCGCTGTGCGGAATCGAGAAGGCAGCCTACAGGATGCCGCAGGGCAGCGTTGCAAGCTAGCCGGTCCCCGGCTCCCTCGTGCATTGTGCCTTCCACTGCCCTGCCCCGTCCCGCCCCTCCGACGCCGAAGGGGCCTCGAGGTTGGCGACGTGCCACCGCTCGCTCATCAACGCTATCCGAACGCGGTGCGAGCACCGAGACTCGCCTCTTTGCCAGCTGTATAATGATACCACCTGGGCCGGCTGCGCCTGTCGGCCCCTGCCTCTCTTTACCCCTCGTGCCCTCTGTATCATCCACGATTCGCCGCCGATACCACGCTTCCACGGAGCGAGCCGAGCCCAGCTCGAGATCCCTCTTTTCAAACCTGCTGGGTGCTAGCAGAGTGGCTGCCTTGGATTGAGAGGGTGGGCAGCAGATGACTATGGCCCGAGGCGCTCGCTGGCTGAGCGCGCCGGGCGAGGAGATCGAGCCAAGGTCTGGCTTGGCCTGGCCGAGTCAGGCGTGGCCCAACTTGGCCGGGCGTGCCGCAGGGGCCACGCCAAGAGTGAGCGAGCAGGCAGAAAAGGCAGCGCAAGCGTGCATGTGGAGTTGCGGCGGCCGGCCTTGCTTGGCCTTCCTGGCCTGCTGGCGGGTCGAGCCAGCCAGGGGGGAAGACGTTGGAGCTGGCCTGGCCTGGCCTGGCCAGACGAGGGGCCGTCAGGGTCCGCCAGCCCCTCCCTCGCAGGTCGATGCTTGCTGCGCTTCTGTCTCTGCCCTCTCCTCTCTCTCCCCCTTTCCTCCACCACCACCACCATCACACTAGCAGTCGCTCGTCCCGTCTCGGTCCCGCCCCAGCATCCCTGCTGCTATAGCCCACTTGCCCCCTAAGCAGCTAGACGATTCACGCTCAGTCACTCGCCCGCTTCATCGCCTCGCCCACGCCGCTCCACGTCACCCGGCCACGTCATTGTCCACCCCGCGCCGCGCCCTAGTCTAGACACCATCCTCATACCCTCGGTCTCGTCGCGACACATCCTCCACGTCTCCATTGCAGCTATGCCATCCAGGCACCCTCCCATACCCTCCATCTTCTCCAAAGTACCGTCCTCTTCCTCGTCCAGCGCACGCTCCAGCCCGCACAACGCCTCTCCCGTCTCCCTAGCTCCCGTCCGCCCTCTTTCGATAGCCGAGCTGGCCGACAAGGCCAACCAGGCCAGCGATGCGCTCCCATTCAGCCCCGCCATTCCCATACGCCGCTACCTCAACGGCGCCAACACCCTACGCAGGCAGGCCGCCGTCTACAACCGCGAGGGCGACAGAGAGTCGGAGTTCGTCTGCCTCGTCAAGTGCGCCCGGCTCCTCATCGAGCTCCTCCCCAGCAGCCACCCGCAGTACAAGTCGCTCGACCCAGAGACGCGCGCCGCCGTCAAAAGAGACGGCCAGGAACTCCTCGACGCCATCTCGGACGCAAAGTCGGCCCTCGCCAACAGGTACGAGGCCTGGAACGCCCTCGATCCCGAAGCAAAGGCCGCATACAGGCAGGCCGGATCGGACCTCGGCGGCGGTGGCGGCAGCAGCCGGTCGAGAGCCGACTCGAGGAGCTCTAGGGAAGGCTCTGCGACGTCCAACTCGACTCCAAAGCCCTCGTCAGCATCGAATGCGCCTCCACCGCCATCGCCACGGCGTTCGCACAGACCCGCCGCTTCCACATCCGCCCCTGCCTCTGCGAGGCCAAAAGAGGAGCCCAGCATCCCCTTCAAGAAACCGGACCGCGGAGACGATGGCTTCGACGTCCGCCGCATCCTTGGCTTTGGCAAGTCCTCGGCCGATGCTAGCGGCAGCAGGCAACGGTGGGTCACGATGCGCGGACATGAGCGGCAGCCCGAGAGACATGCTCGTTGCAACGCATAGCTGAACAGTCGACTTCTTCGCTTCCTCATCCTTTTTTTCGCCGGCTGATCAGGCGCGATGCCCCGGCCGAGATCCCCTACCAGCCTCCGACGGCATCCACAGCCTTTACCAGCTCTCCGCTCGACCCCTTCGTCCATCCGCACAGCAAGGCCAAGCCCAAGCCGGGCTCGAGCGGGTCCAAGAGGGCACCGGACATCAAGAACATCTCGTATCCGATACTCCAGTCCAAGCCAAGCTCACGGATGAGCATACATCAGACCCAGCAGGGCTTTGCGCCCAGCTCCAGCGCCACCGCAAGGTACTACCAGACGCTGCGGACCAGCGAGACGGCCAGTCAACCCGGCAGCGGGTCCGGCAGCAGCAGCGGCAGAGGCGACCACACCGGCCATGGCCATGGCACTACGGCCGCTATGCCTGACCCATGGACGCACCATTCCAGCATGCCCTTCCCCGTCCCAGGCGCCCCTGCCCTGCCACCACCTCCACCGCGGCCCACACCTCCTCCGCCTCCGCACGCATCCTACGCCCAGATGCCTGTGGCCCAGCCGACGGGCCCTGCGCCCCCCACCCTGCAGCCAAAGCCGCGCTCGTTGCGAGGACCGCTGCCGGCGGTGCCGGCGTATCCGCAGGGCATGCCGCTGCCGCAGGGCGTGTCGCGCGACGCTCACGGGCCGGCCATGCCGACGCTGACGCCGCACACGCCGCACACGCCGACGCCGTCGTCTTCGGCGGCTGCATCCAACGTGCTCGCGCAGGCGGTGCAGCAGATGACGCTGGGCACAGGGGGCCGCAGCCAGGCCCTGAGCCGCGAGGCCGCCTCGCTCCTCGCTGCCGCCGCCAAGCCCGAGCCAGACGAGCCGATCCGCTCCTACACCGAGGGCGGCCAGCCGCTGCGCAGCCTGCTGGTGCCCGAAGAGGTCATTGGGGCCTTCGTGGGCATGTCGGACCCCAACACGCGCGCCAACCTCGAGACGTGCGCGCTGCTCCAGGGCCGGCTGGAGCGCAACCGGTTCCGCGTGAGCCATCTCGTCTTCCCCCAGCAGACGGCCACGTCGGACAGCTGCACGACGAGCAACGAGGAGGAGATTATGGCGTTCCAGGAGGCCAACGACCTCATCACGCTCGGCTGGATCCACACTCACCCGACGCAGAGCTGCTTCCTCAGCAGCCTCGACCTGCACACGCACGCCGGCTACCAGATGATGCTGCCCGAGGCCATCGCCATTGTCTGCTCGCCCGCGCACGAGCCCAGCTTCGGCCTGTTTCGCCTGACGGACCCCACCGGCCTGCGCACCGTCGTCGACTGCCGGCAGCCCGGCCTCTTCCACCCGCACGTCGCCGAAGACGGCAGGGACCTGGCGCTCTACACCGATGCCATCTACGGCCATGTTGCCCTGATTGGCGGCATCGGCCTCGAGATTGTCGACCTGCGCAAGTAGCAGAGGTCGGCGGCGGTCGGCCGGCCCTCTCTCTCTCCGTCCCCTTTCTTCAGTGCTGGCGGCGGCCCTTCTTGCAGCTGCAGCGTACGACGTCGACCATCTTGGGCGGCGTCCTGGCCGCGATCTCCGGGAACGACGTCGACGCATCGAACGGCCGCATCCAGCGCATCGCCTTGATCACTGCGCGGAACGTGGGCAGCGAGACCTGCCCGACGACGCAGCGCTCCGACTCCTGCTCTTCGGCGTCGCTCGCGTCGCCCTTGTCGTCGTGGCCGCCGTAGCCGCCGTTCTCGGCATCGAGGCTGTCCCGGGCGGCGATGGACGCGGCCACGGCAGAGCGCTGCGGGTAGGCCATCGTCCTCTTGGCCTGGATCAGCGCCTGTCGCTGGACATGGGAGCGGATCCTCTCGGTCGTCTCGGCCAGGAGCACGCCGTGCGAGTAGATGCGGCATCGCACCGCTTCCGCGCCCATCTCGGCCATCCGTGCGGCCCGGTCGCTGCCATCGCTGTCGCCGTCGTCGCCGCTGTTGCCACCGCTGTTGCCGCCGCTGTCGCCACCGCTGCCGCCACCGTTGCCGCGGCCAGCGTCCGACAGGTACCGCAGTCCTTCTTGGCCCGGCCCGACGCTGTAGGCAAACTGGATGGCCAGCCCCCAGCCGGAGCACTTTCGCTTGCCCGTCAGCAGGCTGGTCAGCACCTTGATGTTGGGTACGACGGCCAGCTCGGGCGTGCACCACCGGCGCAGGAAAGGCCAGTAGACGTGCTCAAAGACGCGCTCGGCCCGGTCAAAGTCGAAGCGGGCATCGACCAGCACGGCGCCGAGGCTCGACTCGACGACGTCGGCGACGGCTTTCGGGTTGCGCGTCGTCCACCAGTACTGCCTCGGCTCGCCACCGCCGTTGCCGCCGCCGCCGCGACCGAGCTCGGCCCTGTCCTCTTCGGCGCGCCGCAGCTGGCGGACGGCGTCGGTGTAGGTCGAGACGGCCTCCTTGAGCGGCGCCGAGTGGCTGGCGATGAAGCTGGTCAGGTCGAGCACCTCGCACAGCGCCGAGAGCGTGGCGTTCGAGACCATGTTGCTCTTGAGCGCCGTCGCCTCGCCCTCGTCGAGATGCGGGTAGAGGCGGCGGATCTTGAGGATGACGCAGTAGTCGAGGAAGGCGTCTCCCAGGTACTCGAGGCGCTGGTACGAGGGCAACACCGAGGCGAGCAGCGACGGGTGAGTGAAGGCCTCGAGGGCGAGGTGCGGCGCGGCAAACGTGTAGTCGAACACCCGTTCGAGGTGCGACAGCGCCGACGTGTCGACGCGCGAGCGCCAGCTCGGGTCCGGCGGCGGCGAGAGGGCCGTCAGCTGCCCGTGGAACGACGACGGGCCGGCGATATCGTCGGGCAGGATGCCGATCGAGACGGCCGTCTGCAGCACGCCGGCGATGCCCGAGTGGACGAGCGAAGCGCCGAGCAGCGCCTCGACCATGTCGGACAGCGCCTTGCAGGGCACCACGTCCCGCGCCGCGACGGGCACGGCAGCGTCGACGTCAACGAGGCGCTGGGCCAGCGTCAGGTCGGCGTCGTCGGGCGTAGTCCGGATCGTCGGAAGTCCGGCGTCGTCGGCGGCGTTGTCGGCGGGACCTCCGGCACCGGCGTTGGCGGTCCGGATGCCAGGTG
>NW_006920884.1:370276-376825 GCF_000417875.1 Pseudozyma flocculosa PF-1
GTCGTCGGGCGTGTCCGGATCGTCGGAGTCGGCGTCGTCGGCGGCGTTGTCGGCGGGACCTCCGGCACGGCGTTGGCGGTCGATGCCAGGTGCTGCCGCTCCTCGACCTCGCCACGACCCTCTTTCGCCACGTCGTCGTCGTCGCCTTCGTTGTCCTGGCCGTCGTCGTCGTTGCTGCCGGCCGCTGCGTCTGCCGGTCCCCCTTCGGCTTGAGCCCGGGTCGCTGCCGTCGCCGCCGCTGTCGCCGCTGCTCGTGCGCCCTCGGTCCAGCCGTCGAACCAGAAGGTCTTCTTTTTCATCCACTTGTCGCTGAAGCGCACCCACTTCCAGAGCTTGAGCCTCATGGCGTGGACCTCGAGGACCTGGTTGACGAGGATCTCCTTGCTCGCCACGTGCAGCTCGCCCTCGGTCTCGCTGAGGCGCGTGGTAAAGACCTGGCAGGCGGCCAGCAGCTTGAGCACCGTGTCGCCGTAGAACTCGAGCCGCTCGTAGTCGAAGCCGGCGTTGCGCGCGGGCGGCGTCAGCGCCGTCAGGACCAGGTCGCCCGGCAGACGGTCCGACAGGAGGGCGCGGCTGCACCCCTGCGAGAGGAGCAGGTCGTCGTAGCGGTAGAAGACCGAGGGGAGCAGCAGGCCGCTGCGCGCCACCGAGAGCGGCAGCGGGTGGACGTGGGCGTAGAATGGGATGAGCATCCGCGGCAGCGTCCGCCTCTGCCTCTTGCTCGCGACGGCCGACGGTATGCCGACCATGGCGGCGGCGGCCGCCGTCCCGGGTTTGGTCGAGGTGGGCCGGGGCACGAGCTGGTTGCGCCACTTGTCCAGCTTCCTGACCGACAGCAGCGGCTGATCCGCGGGCGGACGAGCCACGTCGGCGCCGCTGTACCTCGCCTTGGATTTGCAGTAGTGGTCAAAGTAGCTGGTGCTGTCCCACTCGGACTCCTTTGAGCCCGGCGGCGGGCGCGAAAAGGGCGTGAGGTCGCGCCGCACCCCGACGGCGTAGAACGAGCCGGGCGCGACGAGGTCGGCGCGGTCGATGATCATGGCGTCGAAGATGTCGTCGAGCGGCACGTCGCCGGCGTTGCGGAGCGCGCCCGAGGCGACGGCCTCGACGGCCGACCAGTCGACCAACGGCGTCGATCCGGTGCCCGAGGTTTCGGCTTCGGCGGGCAGGACGAGGAAGGGGGCCTGCAAGTCGTGGATCTGCTGCCTGTGCGTGATCCAGCCCAGGAGCGTCTCGGTGAAGCGCTGGGCCGCGTCGAAGCGCTCGGCGCTCAGCACGACGGGCTGCGCCGGTCCCACTTCGCCGAGGCTGGAGAGTCCCCGATCGCCGTACAGCTGCAGCAGCGCCGTGGGCGGCAGAGGCTGTGCCGTGACGAGGAACAAGGAGCGGTGCCGGATCTTGCCACCGTCGTCTTCGTCTTCGTCTTCGTCGTCGTCGTCGCCGTCGCGGCTGAGGCGTTCCAGCGGCACCAACGTCGCAAACGCCCGCAGGGACCCATCCGAGCCCAACGCTTGGCCGAGGCCAGGCAGCGTGTTCCAACCCTGGAACTCGTCGCGGACCCGGAAGTGCAGGAGCCGGGTGGGACTGCGCAACGGTGCGGGGGCCGCGTAGATGGCTCCGTTGCTGTCGCTGGCGGCCGGATCCCAGCGTAGACGGTACGGCATGCGCGGCATGAGGTGCTCGTCGAGCAGGTCCAG
Organism: Pseudozyma flocculosa PF-1; assembly: GCF_000417875.1. NCBI lineage: Eukaryota > Fungi > Basidiomycota > Ustilaginomycetes > Ustilaginales > Ustilaginaceae > Pseudozyma > Pseudozyma flocculosa. The sequence goes on from NW_006920884.1 coordinate 371,974, forward strand.
CTCCCTCAGCCTCCTGCAGGCCTCGAGCGCAGCCATGCGCTTTGCGGCGCGCTTGGTGGTCCACGGCTCGGTGACGACCTCGCGGAGCTGCGAATTGGCCGGCAGCTTGAGGTGGCAGACAAACGTCCGCGGCCACACCGTGTCGTCGATGCGGATCTCGAACTCGGGCCGCGCAAACGAGTCCTTGCCCTGCTCGACGCGCAGGTAGCCGGCGTAGTGCGAAACAATGTTGGGCGCGTCCTGCGGGTAAAGTCTGGCGCCGGTGAGGGGCTCGGCGAGGAAGTATTCGTATCCGAGCTCGTCCTCCTCGACCTCGGGCCGGGCCGTCGCGCCGGTCTTCTCGGCCAGCTTGGCCAGCCAGTCGCGCCGTCCCATCTCGGTGAGGGTGGCCGAGGCGATGACGCGGTAGTGGGCGAGGTTGTTGCGCTCGGCCATGACGACGAAGCGACTGTCCTGGGACCGCGCTCGCCCCCGCGACTGGAGGAAGCCGCTGTGGCGATCGAAGAGGTCGAAGCGGACCACGACATTGGCAGCCTGGATGTCGAGCCCCTCCTCGGCCACCGACGTGGCGATCAGAAGGTTGGTCGGTGCCCGGCGGCGGAAGCGGTCGAGCACCTCGACCTGGTCGTGCCAGTCCATGGCGAGGCCGGCGGCCGTGTCGTGACCGATGAGCCACTCGGGCTTGAGGTAGTCGAGCTCCGGGACGCGGCGGAGCAGCTCTGCGAGCGCGGCGGCCGTCTGGCGGCGCTGGACAAAGATGATGCCGCAGAAGGCGGCGCGGGAAGAGGGGCTGCAGCCAAAGCACTTGAGGATCTCGATGAGGCGGAGGACCTTGGGGCTGCAGTTGTGCGGGCCCACGTCAAAGGTGGAAGGTGGCGGCGGCTGCTCGCCGAGGACGGCCATCATGGCGCGGTTGAGCTCGGCGTCGGCGGACAGCTGCGATGACGAGATCTTCTGCCCGAAGATGTCCTGCGGCGCCGCCGTCGACGTCCACGCGTCGTCGAGGAGCGTGCGCCTGGCGCTGTGCTTGCGCGCGTTTTCCTGCCAGCGCTGTGCGCGCGTGAAATACTCCTGTGTCGAGCCGTGCCAGACGAGGTCCGTCATGAGCTGCCCGTGCTGGATCAGGCTGTACTCGATCTTGGGCCACACCGTCTTGGCAAAGTCGTCGGAGACGTCGGCGCAGCGCTCGTGCATCAGCCTGGACAGCGCGGTCGGCTCGATGCCGGCGGGATCGACGGCGTCGTACTCGGCGACGAGCTCGACGGGCCGATTGACGACATTCTGGAGGTCGACCTGGCTCTTGTCGGGCGCGGTGACGATCTCGGCGTCGAGCGTCTGCTCGAGCAGCTTGCTGGCCTCGCCGTAGTCGCCCAGCGAGAAGACCGGGCTGGCCGTCATGCCGAGGATCTTGGGCCGCTGGCCCTCTGCGGCCAGGCGATAGTAGAGCATGATGCGGGCGTAGGGGTGGCTCTTGATGGCATGATGGGCCTCGTCGAAGACGAGCAGGTCGATGTCGTCGATGCGGACGTAGGCGTGCACCAAGGCTCCGAGGAGGCATTGGGCGGTGGCGACCACGACATCGTGGGCGTCGAGCAGCGCGTCCCACTCGGGCTTGCGCCAGGTGTCGAGGCGCAGCTTGCTGTCGAGGATCTCGTCCTTGAGCTCGCCGTAGACCTTGCCAACGCGGAGGTCGGAGAAGCTGGCGATGACGTTGGCCTGCTGGTGGACCAGGGGCACGAGGTTGACGAGGAAGAAGCTGACCCTGCCCTGCCTCGATGCGGTCTTGCCGGCGCTCGAATGCGGGATGTTGGCGGCGCTGAGGTGCAGTCGGTGACCGCTTCGAAGGTCGTCGCCCTGCTGGTCGGCCATGCCAGGGCTCGGGTCGGTGCCGCGGGTGGAGACGGGCTCGAGTCGCCTCATGTGTTGTAGAAGCAGGACAGACACGAGCGTCTTGCCGCTGCCGGTGGGGAGGCATACGATGAGGTTCCTGGTCTTTGCCTGTTCGAAGAGCTTGCTCTGTGTCGTGGGGTGACGGCGACGGCAACGGGGCATGCATAGAGGGTCAGCGTTGTGCGATCAAGTGCCGTCGAAATCCAGGTGCGCATGGGCTGGCAGCTGCCTCGCCACCCACCTGATACGATCGCACCTCTACGTCGTCGATGGACTTGTGGTGCTTGGTCGCTGGCGGGGGTACGGCAGTGCGTGCCACGACCCTTGCGGCGAGCTTTTTGAGGCGCTTGAGCCGCTGCTGCCGCAGGGCGTCTTGATCGTCTTCTTGTGCATCGATGGGGAGCGCGTCGAGGGCCTGCCTGGCTGCTTGCCAGGGTCGCTTGAGCATGTCGGGCGTGCCCTGGTGCTGTTCGTGGACGTCGTTGGGACCGTCAAGGGCGTGCTGGGCGCGGTCCTCTTTGGGGCTTCTAGGAGGTATGCTGCCGGGCGAAAGGGACCCGACCTTGGCCAAGGAATTGGACCGAGGACGAGGGTCGATAAGAGACGGGCAAGACGCTGGTGATGTCGGCATCGATGGGCGAGGGGCCGGGTGGAAGGTGTGAGGCGACGAGACGGGGAGGCGTGGGTCTATGTATGCTGGTGCGGGCCGTCTAGCTGGGCATTGAGCGGGTGTACGAGTGGGGATCTGGTATCTACGAGGGTCAGGATGGGTCTTGCAAGGTTGGCATCAAGCTCTAGGAGGTGAGCGAGGCGAGGGGCTCTACATATATGGGTGAGGGAGGCCGTCTAAGGGGGTTGGTCCAAGTGGCTGCTGGGACGCAATAAGGTTAGGGGCACGGGCGGTGGCGGTGGCGGTGGTGGGCGGTAGGAAGGGGAAGCGGGGGTGGCCCCAGTGATGGTGGTGGTGACGAGGGGGGCGGAACTCTCGCCATGGCGGGCCGGGGCGGAGGGCAGAGGTGATGATGGAGGTGAGAGCGGCGACGGTCCGAGGCGCGGTTGATGAAGGGTGAGTCAAAGTGTAGGGTAGGGTAGGGTAGGGTAGGGTAGGGTAGGGTAGGGTAGGGTAGGGTAGGGTAGGGTAGGGTAGGGTAGGGTAGGGTAGGGTAGGATAGGGCCGGGTGAGGCTGGGCAGGCATGGCCAGGCCTGGCTAGGCAGAGGATGGATGCTTGCAGCAGGCTCGCCGTTGGTTGGTGCGTGCGTGTTGGACTGACCAGACCCTGCCCGGAGCTGCCTGGGCCTGAGCCTGCGCCTGCGCCTGCGCCCCGAGCTGCCTGGCTGCGCTTGTCTTTTTTGCCTTGGTCTGCCTGCGCTCGTCTGGGCTGGCCGGGCGGGCCTTTGTCTGGTCCGAGCGAGCCCTGTTCTGGTGGCCGACGCGAACGCGTTTCTTGTCTGGGCGGAGCGCGTAAAGTGCCAAAGGGTCGAGGCCGGCAGAGGCAAGTCATTGAGTCGTCCGACGCCACCGGCTTCCATCCAGTGGTCGGGTCCTCGAGTCCTTCTCTTTGCTCTCCAACCCCAGATCCCCCGCATCGTCATCCAGCCGTCGTCCGGTCGCCCTCATACCCTACTGCAGAGCAGGGGAGCATCGCCATGTCGTCGCCGCTCGCCTCGAGCTCCCGCCACAACCTCGACCTGCCGCACCCACCTCGCCACGCCAAGGACCCGCTCCGCCTCCTCCTCGCCGCCGCCGCCGACGAGACCGACTCGGACGACGACATCGACGTCGAAAACCACCAACCTATCCCCCTACTCTCCTATCCTCATCACCACGACGACGATCAGGATGACCACGATGACGACGACAGCGACCTCGAATCCGACACCGAAGTCATGCGTCGTGCCAAGCGCGCACGCCACTCGGCCAGCCACGCCCGCATCTTTACCAGCCCCACAAAGAGGCTGGCACACAGGACCACCGCCGCTTCGCCACGCCGAGCCGCCGCCGCCGCCCCCTTCAACGCCACTCCGACAAAGGCGCGGAGACCCATCCTGATCAAGGGCAACGTCACCCCCTCCAAGGCGTTCTCCATCTTCAAAAACGCCAAAGCCAACCGCGCCACCAGGACGACTACGGACGCAAAGGAGCTCCGGCGTCGTCCCCCACCCGGCGGCCTCTTGACGCCCCCTCCCTCTTCCCCCGCTCTCCCTTCCTCGTCGGCCACCTCCGCCGCATCGACATCCACCGCACCGCTCCGGCTCTCGCAGACGACGCCGCGCTCCTCTGCCCGCTCGGCCTGCACCAGCATCGGCGTCGATGGCTTCTTCTCCCCCGCCAACCACCATCACCTGCCCCCCGCCGCCCTCCTCTCGTCCCATGCAGCAGCGCCGACCCCTCTGGCGATACGCCACCTCTTGGCCTCGGCCCACCCGGCCTCAACTTTCACCCCGGCCTCGGCCTCGGTCCAGGACGCCTTCTGGTCCCTCAAGACGCGACGATCCGCCGGCAGCTGGGGAGCCTCGTCGCTCACCTCGCTCGGCCGCCAGCCTCGCCTCAACGCCAACTCGTTCCTCTCCACCTACCTCTCGCCCCCCACCAGCGTCATGCGCCTGCCCCTCACCGCCGACGCCGCCGTTGCCCACCCGCTCTGCTCGAGCTACAGCTTCTCGTCGCGCTCCGTCAACCCGCGTGCCCAGTGGCTCGCAGTCGGCGACGACCAGGGCCGGCTCTCGCTGCTCAACACCTTGCCCCCGCACGACGACGGCGCGCAGGAGTACACCGACACGCCCAGCTGGCTCGCCGTCGACGCCGAGCAGCAGGACTCGATCTTTGAGCTGGCCTGGCGTTTCGACGACCGCGTCATCCTCAGCGGCGCCAGCGACTACGTCATCCGCAGCTGGGACGTCGAATACCAGGTCCAGCTCGACCGCTTCGAGGCCCATCGCGGCAGCCCGAGGAGCATCGTC
>NW_006920884.1:377246-429408 GCF_000417875.1 Pseudozyma flocculosa PF-1
TCGGCAGCAGGGCATCGGCGAGCGACGCCAGCATGCGCATCGACGGCATGGACCTCGACGGCGAGGGCGACGATCGCCGCGACGGCGCGACGACGGCATCGGCCGGTGCCAAGGCGCCCGTCCTATCCATCTGGTCAGCCCACACCTCGGCCGCTGCGGCCGGTTCCAGGGGCGCCAAAGGTAGGGCGTCGTTTCACCACGTCGCACCGGGCGCGCGAACCAAGCGGTCTCTGCCGCCAAAAGGCGTCACGTCGCTGTGCTACCTCAATGACGGTAGCGGCCACCGCCTCGTCTCTGCGGGATGCGAGAACGGCGTGCTCAAGTGCTGGGACCTGCGCACCTGGAGCAGCGGCCCCGCGCCAGCCGCGTCGACCGAATTCGGCAGCGTCAAAGTCGGCACGGCCGTCGAGGCAACGCGAGGCCGTGACAAGGCGCCGCGGGCGAGGTCCAAGGACAAGGACCTCGGGCCCAGCAGCGTCACGCCGGACCTGACGCTGCTCTCGGCCGCCAACCGCCGGAGCCACGGCGTCTCCCACCTCGTCGCCTCGTCGACCCACATCTTTGCCTCGTCGACCGACGGGCGCATCTACAACGTCCCGGCGTCGTCGTTTGTCGCCGCGCCCTCCCCTGCGGCCCTACCGGCGTCATCGCGCAAAGGGGTGCGCGCAAAAAAGGCACGGCCCGTGGACCCCTCCGACGCCTTCGGACGCGCCGACATGGAGGGGCCGACGCCGTCGTCCCTGTTTGGCCTGGTGACGCCGGCCCAAGGCCGAGGCAAAGGCGAGGCAGGTGGGGGGCTGTACGACGCCTCGCAGCGTCAGAATACCCTGTACGCCAAGATGGCGCTCTACGACGATCGCTTCCTCGCCGTCGGGTGCAACACGGGCGAGGTAGGCCTGTGGGACCTCGGCAACCCGTGCGCATCGACCGCATCGCGCTCCCAGGTCGACCACGACGACGACGACGACGACGACGGAGACGACGACGAGGAAGACGTCGATGCTGCGCAGCTCGCCGTGGCGCGGGAGATGGGGTACGGCATCGCCAACGCGTCGCGGTCCAAATCGACGTCGAGCGGCCACCAGGCCGTGGTGCTGCGGGGCGGGCACTCGGTCAATGCCGAGATCAACAGCCTGAGCTGGTGCAACGGCCCCATGGGCCCGATGGTGACGAGCGTGGGCGACGACGCCGTGGTGAGGTCGTGGGTGCCCGATCGGGCGGGCCGGCAGCGCATCGACGACGAGGAGCAGGAGCGGAGGCAGAAGAGCGCCAAGGCGGCAGAGGAGGAGGGCTGGTGGTGGTAAGGCGTCGGGCTGCCCAGGCCGCGGTCGAGCGTCGTGTAGGTCGGCGCCTGGGTGGAGCGGCGCAATATCATATCGCAGAGCAGCAGAGCGCGAGTTGAGCCGATCAGTCGGCGACCGTGGATCGTGGAATGAGCAGCAGATTAGGTCTGAGAGGGGGACTGGTATAGGGTGAAAGGGGGGCTAGTGTAGTGTCCTGTCTCGAAGCGCGCGGCGCGAGAAGCGAGGGCGTGGCAGGGGCAGGGCAGGCTCGATCAGGCCTCTGCCAGGATGGCCTCGTTGAGCTCGGTCAGTGGGGCCAGCTCCCGCGGCTCGACGAGCTGGAACTCGGTGATGAAGAGCAAAAAGTGGCGGTAGGACGTGTTGAGATGCGCTGCGTGCCCAGAAAGGCGGGGGCCGATCGACGAGAGTGTCGAGGGGAGAGCAGAACGCACGTCAGTCGCCTGTCGATCCACCGCTCCCGGTACCCCGCCCCCGCCCACGTCTTCTGTGCAAGTCGAGGTACGAGCGTCGACCGATGGAGACACACGACGCGAGGCGAACGCACCTTCGATGCTGAGCGCGCAGACCTGGCTAAAGTGGTGGTTGTAGATATGGGCGTAGACGCGGAAGAGGCGGCGGAGGATCGACTTGACGGTGGCGTGGAAGTTTTTGGCAAAGGGCACGCCGACCTTGCTGGGGAAGGTGGCCTCGTCGTCGAGCTGGTTCTGGATCCAGTTCATGAGGCAGTCGACGTACTCGGGCGCCGACATCTTGGTGGGCCGCTTGTACAGCGCCGACGCGGCGTCTTGCCAGTGGTACTCGAAGCGCGGGCCGGCGCACATCACCGGGCACTGTAGCGGCGGTGGATGAGGGGAGTCGGGCGGAGCGGAGTGGGGCGTCAGACCAAGAGCTCTAGATCAGCGGTGCACCAGCAGCGACAGCAGCAGCAGCAGCAGCAGCAGCAGCAGCAGCAGCAGCAGCAGCAGCAGCAGCAGCAGCAGCAGAACAGGCTGCAGTCTAGGGCCGCCGTTGCGATCCTCACCTCGGAAGGCGTGCAGAACTCGGTAATGGTGCCATAGAGCATGTTGACGTGGTTGAAAAAGTCAACGGCTGCAGCAGCAGCGAACGGAAACAAGAAAGACGACGTGGACGTAAGCTCTCAGGGGTCAGCACGCTCGTCGGGCCGCCTTCGACATCGACTGGGACCGGGACTCACTGTTGACGGCCAGCCACTCGTCGAGGTCCTCGCCCTCGGGCAGCACGACGGCGAGACGGAGGTTGCCGCTGCCGAGCGTGGCTTCGGCGTACCGCTTGAGCTGGTACTGTTTCGTGCCCTCGGGGATGTTGCGCTTCGGCTTAAAGGTCCGCGTCTTTGACAGACCGAAAAACGACGACATGGCGGAGGGTTGCAGGCGAGGCGAGGCAAAGGAGGGAGCACGGGCGGGCGATGGTAGGTGAAGCGGCCTCGCTCGTGTCGGCACCAAAGTGTGGGCGGGGACGCGCGGTGTCAGCGGCAAAGAATGGCGAGGATGGACGGGCAGGTGCTGCTGGCTGCTGGCTGCTGGCTCTGCTGGTGGTGCGAGTTCAAGAAGAGAGGGACGAAGACGACGGTGGGTGCAGGTACAAGGTGTTGGTTGCTGGTGGTGGGAAGCGTGCACGGCCAAGAGGCAGGAGGGTCAGGCTGGGCGGGGCAAGTGTTGATCTCAGGGGGCGGCGCGGGGCGGGGTCAGCCCAACTCTCAGGGTCCCGAGAGGCAGGCAGGCAGGCCAGGCCAGGCAGGGCCCTCGGCCCGCATGCCTCGGGCAAGGAGGCGGCGTCCGTAGCGGTGCAGCCTGCAGCGCCAGCGCCAGCGCCTCAGCCCGCTCGGGGGGAAAACAAACACGACCCAGCTGGGAGGCCCTGGGCCAATCCAGGCCTGGCCTCGCCACCCGGGGCGTTCCATCTTCGCCACCCACGTCGCGATCGTCAAAGGACAGACACGCTCAGATACCTCGCCGTTGCCGCCCTCTCATCGTCTCTGCTGCCCACTCGTGCTGACCGACTCGGGCCGACTCGAAAAAGAGACCGAGGCGGAGGATGACTGGGGGCCTGGGTGGAGCAGTCGCTGCGTCGCACGGCGCGCCAGGGGTCGACGCGGTCCGAGTCGCAGCTCCACGACGCACGAGGCTGGATGACGGGGGATGCCTACGATGCCGCTGATGAGGGAGAGGATATAGTACAGATGCCTGTGGTGCGGGTCGCAGGGTCGCGCTGTGCTCGACCGACGCCGCGAGTCGCTCCTCGAGATGGGGGTGGTACTGCATCGTGAAACAGCCAATGCCGTGTCGTCCTCGAAAGAGGAGAGGAGGAGTGGCCGGCAAGGCGGCGGAGAGGGCGATGGACTACGCCGCCCACACGCCAGAGATGCTACTGGTTCGGCCCGAGGAGACCACCCTTGCCCACGCCGTGGACGACAACGTGGTTGCCGCGCATCCTCGTCGCCGCGCCGTAATAGTGCGCCGCGTGCACTGCGTACCGCGCGTCCTCGTCGACGGCGCCGTCCTGGCCTTGTGGTGGTTGCTGCTGCTGCTGCCGCGGTGGGGCCGCCGGAGCAGGCTGCGATACCGTCGAAGCCTGAGCTGGGGGCTGCTCGTGGGCGCGCGCGGCTGCCTCTTCGAGCGCGACGATGGGCCGATCCCAGCCGCTTCCCTCGATCCTATCGGCGTACCGCACCACGTTGGGCCGACGGGGAGCTGCCGACGGTGCGGACGAGGTGGCGACAGCGTCTGTACCGGCATCAGATGGCTCCGCCTTGCAAACGATCGGAGGCGGCTGTGCTTGCTTCGCCTTCTGTGCAGCAGCGGCTCTCCGGGCGTCCCTCTGGGCGATCCTAGCCGCCCTCTCCACCTTCCTCTCCTTGCGGCTCTTTCCCTTTGGCCTCGCATGTGCTTCGATGCGCATTTGCCGCCTCGTTCGAAGCTCTTGTAGAGACCCTGGATCCATCCGCACCCTCCTGGGAAACCCAAGATTTTCCCTCTCCACCCTCCGCTCCACCCATTCATCCATCTTCTCCTCGAGCCTGGCCAGATTGCGGAGTTCCCGGTCGCGCAGCTTGCTCTGCTTGCGACGCTGTCGCTGCGATAGGGACCGGCGAGGCTGGATGGGCGCTTCGGCCGCCCTGCGCAGCGCCGACTTTTTCCTCTGGTCGCCGACAGGATCGGCCGCGCTGGCGCCGAGCTCCTTGTGGCCTGCATCGGTGGTGACGACGTCGAGCCTGAGCTGTCGGACCTTTGGAGGCTTGCTGCTCTTCGCCTTCTTGGAGGCGGGTTGGTCGATGGCAGAAGGAGGCGCTTTCCGCTTGGCAGGTTGTCCTCCGGGAGCAACCGCGGCTGCGACCGCGGACTGCGAAGGTCCGGCCATGGCCATGACCTCGCTGGCCGCCTCCTTTTGTGTTCCCTTGCCGCTGTCGACTCTGCCAGCTCCGGAGACGCCTTGAGCTGCGCCCTGCTCGACCGTCGTCGCAGCCGTCAGTACTGGCAGCGCGGTATCGGGCCAAGCCCTCGAGGCGGGCCATCTCTTCCTGCCGCCGCATGGGCACCGCTGGACGAGCACCTTTCCGTGCGGCCCGTTGCGCTTGGCCTTCCAGCCTCCGCCCATCCTGGCCATGCCGCAGCGGCACAGGCCCCTCTTGACGCCTACGTCGAGCCGGAGCACCGCTTTACGCGACAGGCTGAGCGTATCCCGGGTGTAGCGCGACGAGAGCGACTGCAGCGTCTCCTTCCGCCGGCGCTGCCGCTCTGCCTCGATATCGGCACGCGATGGAGCTGAGGGCTGTCCGGTGGTCGTGGACGGGGCGGAAGGGTTCGAAGGGGCCGCGCGGTAGAGGGAGGCGAGGAAGGAAAAGTAGTTTGCCACCTGGAGCAGGTGCGAGAGGGTGTGGTTGTGCTCGGGCTGCGGGACGGAGCGCGGCAGCACCCAGGCCGGTGCCTTGGCCGCCTTTGCCGCCGGAGCGCCAGATCCCTTGCCGCCCTTGCTGCCGCCGCCGCCGCCGCCGGCCTTGGGCGCTGTTCCAGCTGCCTTTGTAGCAGCGGCTTCGGGCGGCATGCTGAGGCAGACAAGGTCGGGAGAGGACGATGCGGAGAGGGTACGCTGATGAAAGGGGAGGTGGTGGTGGTGGTGGGGTCGAAGGAAGCGGCCAGGGAAGAGGGCCAAGAGTGGAGCGAGCAGCGCCCGACCAAATTTCCAGGCCGGGCTGAGCTGCACGGCGTGCAGGCATCTCCCGCTACCCGACTCGTCGCCGGCCTGCTTGATTCCACTCGGGCCCTGCCCCTCGATTCGACTCGACTCGACTTGGTCGGGCAGGACTGCACCCAACAAGCTAGGCTGCTGGCTACAAGCAAGTCGACCCTCTACGCCGCTCCTCGCCATCTTCCGCTGATCCAATCGCTCCCTCCCTTGTGGCAGCGGCGCGCCAGTGTGTCTAGACGAGCTTCTTGTCCTCCCCGCTGTCCGCCTCCTTGTCATCGCCCTGCGGCGGCGCTTCGCCGTTGAGGGCGCTGTCGACGGCCTGCTCCGTCGACCGCATCATCTCAATCTCGCGCCGCAGCTCCATGAGCTCCTTTTCAAAGCGGCGGCCAAACACCTCGACCTGTCGGCGTCAGCCCGGGAGGAAACGGGAAGCGAGCGGGGTCGTCAGCCACGACGTGGAGGTGCAGACGCTAGGCGAGGTCTCTGGAACGCTACCCACGTAGTATGAGGCGCCGTTCCACACCGACACCGTCAGGATGCCGAGGCTGTCGATACGAGGAGAAAATCGGACGGAGCGGTGAGGGGTCAGCAAGTCCCGCTCATTTTACGGCTACAGTCCGGCACCACTGCTTTCGGCCTCACAAGAAGATACCGGAGGCCTTTGACGAGGGAAAGAGGATCAGAGGGGCCGGCAGCTGTGCCGTGGCAAACGGGCAAACAAAGATGGACCGTGTTCAAAGTCAGCGGGGCCTGTTTGTCATTCTCCAGCCTTGTCTCGAAGAACAGACGAGCAGGCACTCACCGTGGTCAGGATCGTGTAAGCGAATTGCAGCACTGATCGCGGGAAGCGGAGGGCAGAGAGAGAAGATATCAACTCATCAGCACACACGCTGAACACGAGCCGAAGCGACAGCATCATCGAGGGGCTCACGCATAAACGCCGGCTCCCGTCTCTTGGGCGACGCCTTGCCGAGCAGGTTGGCGACGGGGCCCTTGCCCTTGGACATGGTCGAGTACGAGTTGATGCGCTCGCCCGTCTCAATCTTCTGCTTCTTGCGGATGACGATCAGCTCGTAGTAGATGAGCTGCCAGGCCAGGTAGATGGTCACGTTCTGAAGATGCGCCGGCCACAGCGAGGAGGGGGGAAGCGTCAACCTTGCGATGTCGTCGCAGCAACTGGCGATCCGACCGCGCCGCTCCCGCTCGATACTCACAAACCAAAACGACGTGTAGCCATCGAGGCGGTCCAGGCCCTTGAGCGCCGGGTAGCGGACCTCTGCCGCCTCTCGCGGCGTGAAGTGCACCAGCGTTGTGAAGACGAACGGCGCTGTAGATTGTCACGAGATGAAAGGACTGCCGGTCAGCAAGCCGGCATGTGCGGCAACTAGGTGTGCGGGCCCTGCTCACGGTAGAGGTGGATGAACAGCTGATCGTGCGAAGTCATCGCCGCGCGGCATCGAGAGGTCAAAGTGTCAGGCGAGGCGGTCTCCGCCGAATCACAGGCTGCTCTTGGAACTCACCGAGGTCATCTGCAGTCGAGAAAGACGGAGTTAAAGGCTCGACAGTCAAGATGCTGGCTCCCACCGCCTCACTCGTTTCCTTCAACGCCCCTACTCACCTTTTCGAGGCTGTGGAACACCAGCGAGTTCCGCCATGTCGCCACAGAGAACGCCAGCGGGCCATGGGCAGCGCAGTAGCATCTGTCGCAGGCATTGGCGGTTCGAGCAAGGCGATGGGAATCAGTTCCGTGCTTCGCCCGTCGAGTGGAAGCGACGGCGACGGCGACGGCGCTGGCACTCACACGGTGAACAGGAACTTGTTGTCCGGAAAGGCCCAGATGAAGAGCTGGTCGTCACGATGGGCAGGAGCGAGAAGATGCGGGCCGAAGAGTGTCAGCGACGCCGCCGCAGTCGTGTTTGGGGTCGAGCAGCGCAAGCCGTACCAGGTTGGCCACGCTGTTGCGGGAGCGAAAAGACGAATGCCGTCAGCAAGGCTCGTCACGGTCAATAGGCAGTTCGCGCAATGGCGACTCACTTCAGGAAGTCTGCTCGATGCAGGAGCAATGATATCGCAGAAGTCCAAGGTCAGTCCGCTGTGCCTTTTGCGGACCACAGATCCTCGCCTCTCTCTCTCTCTCCAGGCGCTCACAGCAAAAGTCAAAGAGGAAGTAGTGCTGTAGATTGAGAGGGGAAGATGTGGGCCAGAAGGGCGGTCAGCAGCAAGTCCACCGGGCTTGTCGAGGCAATGAAGCTGCATGCGGCAACTCACCCACTTCTTCGAAGTGTACCTGCGGGGAGGAAGGACCGCAGACGCTGGAGCAGTTCAGCAACTGTGACGCTCGCCTTGGCCAGCGCGAGAAGGGACGAGCGACTCACGAATAGACCCGGAGCGGAAGAAAGTACAGGGCGAGTGCCGAGTAGAGGGCGGGGACGAGCTCCGGACGGAAGGCAAAGCAGAGCGAACCTGTGCGAAGGCGCGACACGCCACAGGGTCTTTTAGCAAGAGGCTGATCGCGTCTCCTGGGCCGTAGGTCCATGTGTACGACGTCCGATACTCACTGACGACGAGGTTGAGGACGCCGACGACGAACGAGATCTTGTCGCGGAGGCGCACGACCTTGGCGTCCTGCCACTTTTGCTGCAGGTTGTCGATCCGCGTCGAGACCTGCACCGATGAAGATGCGGATGCCCGAGCAGATTCAGCCTGGTATCAGCGCGAGGCCGTCTTGACTGAGCATCGTCGCGGCCATACTCACCCTCTTGCGCATCTTCCTGACCTCACCCTCCATCTGCTTGAGCTCCTTTTTGTCCCTGGCGCGGCGGACGAGGTCCTCCTTCCTGCGCCTGGCCTTTTGCTTCATGTCGCCCGAGAAGCGGCTCCACCTCCGATTGGCCAGATCGATGCGGGCAGAGAGGAAGGTGTCGAGGATGTCTGCCGGGGCAAAGAACGAGAAGAGGAGGCAGGGGTGACACGAGGAGAGGAGAGTCAGGATCCGATCCAGGGGCGAGGCGGGCAGGTGGGATCAGCCGTATAGTCTCACCAGCCAGGGGCAGGCCTGCGCCGTTTCCGCCGCCGAGGAGGTCGACGCCATCGAGGCTGCCGCCGTCGGAGCTGATGCTGTTGGTGCGCGAAAGGTTGGGTCGGCCGGGCGTCGAGGGCTGCGAGGCCGAGAGCGCGTCTGGCTCACTGCTCGGCGCCTCGGACACGGGCGAGATTGAGACGGGCGGCGCGTCAGTCATGATCGATGCTGTGCGAGTGCGACTGGGCGGAGAGGTATGGTGATGGTGATGGTGATGGTGCGGTCGATGGTTGGGCGGGGAGGGTGCACGCAGCTGAAAGCGGAGAGGCGGCGTAGGCAGACAGGCACGCAGGCAGACAGACAGACGAGGCAGGGGGTCAAGGCGGCCTCTGCTCCTCCACACGCCAAGTCGGGCACGCACGCACGCACGCCGCATCGCGCAGCCCAGCCTGGCCAGACAAGCAAGGCGCGAGGACAGGCCAAAAAGGCAGACCAACACCATCTCGACCTCATCGTCACGAGCTTCAGCGATGCCAGGCAAGCCACGTCGCAACGTCGCCCCGCTGCAGTCACAGCTCGAGGCGACATGCACGCGCACACAGGGACAGCAAAGGGACGAATGGGAGCGGTGGGGAAGCAGTCGCCGCCCACCGGGATACACTGGATGGTCCGAACAAGCAGGGCCGAGTTTGGGCGAGCGAGGGATCTATACAAATACACAGGGATCGTGCGAGGAGATGGCCAGGTCAAGCCTCTGGGCCAAGCCACCCCATCACCTGAGGACCTTCTGGAGGATCCTCTGGTGCTGCAGCTTGGTCGCCTGGTTGCCAGCCGCCAGCTGCGAGGCCGCCTGGAGGGCGCGCGCGGGCACGCGGCGCATCGACGCAATCATGCCGATCAGCACGCTCAGCAGCGCCACCGAGCCCGCCTGGTGCGCCGAGGCGAGCGGGATGGGCACCATGTAGATGAGCGTCGTGATGCCCAGCGTCGCCTGCAGCGTCACGACGCCCGCCGACGCGTACGCCAGCAGCAGCGGCGTCCGCGGGAAGCGATCCAGGATCGCACCGCCGCCGACCGGAGCGGAAGCGGACGGAGCAGCAGCGGACGCAGCGGCAGACGCACCAGAGGCAGGAGGCGGGCGTGCGACCCTGCCGATGGCGGCCGCGCTGTCGACTCCGCTCCTCGCCTCGGTCGCCGCGACCACGTCCTTGTACTGCCGCGCCACCTTGCGCGTCTTCCACGCCAACGCATAGACGGTCAGAGCCGTGGTGATGGCCAGCGTGCGGTGGATCAGCTGAACCGTGACCGGGTTCTGGGACAGATTCCTCCACACCTTGTCGCTGCCGTCGTCGTTCTGGGCGAAGCGGTCGTCGAAGAGCTCGTCGACCGGCGGGGCGATGCGGCCCTCGCCCATCGTCGGGAACTCGTTGTACACCAGCCCGGCGTCGAGGCCGGCCACGAGCGCGCCCGACATGGCCGTGGTGAAGACGAGGGCGGTGACGAACTTGGTCAGGCGGCTGTGGCGTCGGATGAGCGGGTGGTTGAGCGTGTTGGCGAGGCGTTCGAGGACCGCCTTGCTCGCAGCGCCGCCAGCGCCGCCGCCGCCCTGGAGCGGGACGCCGGCGACGACGCCCTTGGCCTTGGCCAGCTTGTAGTCGCGCGTCACCGACAGGCCCGTGTGGAGCATGGCGAGGTAGACGAGGAAGGCGGTGCCCATGTGCATGGCGAGGCGGAAGTGCGAGACGCGCGGCGTCCACTCGGCGGGCGAGACGGTGGCCGACTGCGCCGACGACGAGGGCACGGTGACGGTGGCGTCGTAGCGGACGCGGCCGTCGTGGGTGTTGGCCGTCGAGTTGGGGTGGTCGTCCTTGATGGCGGGGACGGGCACCGTGACCGTCTTCTGCGTGCCGCTGGTGGTGGGGTTCGAGAGGCCCGACTTGACCATGAACCAGCCGAGGAAGCCCTGGAAGCCGATGCCGAGGGCGATGGCGACGAGCTTGAGCCTCGTCTCGCGGCCGACCCACTTCCTCGCAATAAAGTAGCCGGCGGGCAGGACAAAGGCGACGCCGATGACGCGGCCGAGGATGCGGTGGCCCCACTCCCACAGATAGATCGACTTGAAGTCGTCGAGCGACATCCTCTGGTTGAGCAGGAGGAACTCGGGCGTCTGCTTGTACTTGTCCCACTCGGCCTCCCACTCGGCGGTCGTCATGGGCAGGCGCATGCCCTTGAAGCCCGGGTTCCACTCGGTGATCGAGAGGCCGGACTCGGTGAGCCGCGTGAGGCCGCCCACGACGATGATGGCGTAGACGAGGAAGGCGAGGGCGTAGAGATGCACCGCCACGACGGGGCGAGAGACGAGGGGCGTCGAGCCAGCGGTCGAGGATGAAGCGGCAGAGGCAGAGCTTGCGGAGGTGGCAGCGGCGGCAGAGGAGGCGAGGGTGGCAGTGGCAGATGTCGACTGCGACCGGCGGGCATCGGCAAAGGCCTTGAGCAGGGTCGAGTTGCGGGTGAGCGAGGATCGCGTCGAGACCATCAGAGGGCCGCCGGTGGTGATGGTGGTCGACGAGGTGTAGCTGCGCAGCAGCGACGGACTCGCCGTCCTGGCCTTGACACCAGCATCAATCGCAGCCGTCGGTCGGGAGGGACGAGCGCAGAGGCCCGCAAAGGATCGGGTGAAGGGGCCATGGCAGGTCGAGGACCTGGCCAGCGCCCTGGACGAAAGCTGGAGGCCCAACGAGCGCGAGAGTGAAGTCGACATGGCGTTGGGGACGTAGAGGTGGGTGGCGCGTGCTGCGAGGATCGAGCTTCTGAGCAGCTGTTATCCTGGCAGCATTCGAGAAGGGTTGGGCGGAGATGCTGGGAGGCAAGCCTAGGCGCAGCAACGAGCTGAAGGCAATCTTATAGTGCTGCTGCTGCTGCTGCTGCTGCTGCTGCGGCACGATGCCACCGGGGCGGTGTGGGATCCTTGGGAGAGCCGTCGGGGAGGTCCGGCACCGGTATGCAGAGGGGCGGCAGGCCTGCCTGGTCCGTCGGTTGGTTGATTGTCTGACTCGCTGTCCAAGGCGTGGTCGGTCGGTCGGGTGGGTTGGGGATGCTCGAGCGAAGGCCGTCGGTCGAGGCTGGCTGGCGTAAGACGCCCGCGGGACGCTTACGGAAGCAGAGCGGCCACGCCTCGCCTCGCCCGCGGCACCTCGCTTGCTTTGGCACTTCTTCCAGCTTTTTTTGACTTTTCCTCCGGCCGCGCGACCGCCCGCCGCCAGTCCCGAGACCCGGGCCATGCCAGGCCAGGCAGGCGAGGAGGCAGCTGCGCACCATGCCCTCGAGCTGAGCACGCGGTGGGGTGGAAGGGATGAGGCTGGTATACCATGCATGTCATTACGGGGCGATGTCGCGGTCATTGTTCTGATACGTCGTTCTGGAGCGGCTATTCGTGACTGGAGGGATGCGGACGCAAGCACGGCTGGAGCGAGGGGCAGGCGGCAGGCCAGATTAAGCGGTGGTGAGGCGGGACGGGGGACGCGGGAGACCTTGAGTAGATGCGGACAGAGGCGAGTGAAGACAGCCCGATCAGCGTGGTACAGACCGAGCCGCAACACGGCGATGACAGATGCGAGGCAGAGTGGGCAAGAGCGACAAGTGATCCATGGCAGAGAGGCGTGCGAAACGAAGTGGTGGTCGAGCCGGACAGCGCGAGGGGGGATTCGAGGGCACGAGGTGAAGAGAAGACCGTTTTCAGGAAGCCGGAGGGCTTGCCAGCGGCGTTTCGATCTCTGCCAGCTTGCCCCGCGGTCGGAATCCCTCGCGCCCGCCGCCGAGCCCGTGGTGCCAGCCCGAGACCGGGCTTCCGGGCCGCGACGGTGGCGTCCAGGGCGGCAGCGTAGCGTTTTCGTCGTGGCTGTCGATCCACGCCCCCGGAGCGGTGGGGGCGCCCTCGAGCAGCCTCTGCTCGGCCTCGGTCAGCTCCTCGGTCGTCCTGCCGCAGTTGCAGGTGTCGTGCGAGGTGCCCGTGCGCTCCGGAAGGTGGCTGACGGCCCACGGCGTGTTGAGCGGCAGCGACCGCGGCGTCGAGTAGCCGCTGCGGTGGCCGCTGCCCGACGTCTCAATGTGGCCGCTCGACGCCGGCGTGAGGGCGTGCAGCCCGAGATTGCCAAGACCCCCGCCGCTCCTGCCGCGGTCCCGGTCCCGGCTGGCGTTGCGGCTCTTGCGGCCGTGGCTGCCGCCAAAGTGGTGGCCGAAGCCGAGCCTGGTGGGCGACGTCTCGCGCGAGGCCGTCTTGGAGCTGCTGCCCGAGTTGGCGTTGGAGCTGTTGCGCGAGCCGGGCAGCGAGAGGTTGAGCGGCGTCGTGCGCTTCCAGTGGTCGAGCTCGGCCTGGGTGCTGCGCCGCGAGAGGGGCGGCGACGGCGACGAGGGGCGCGAGTTGGACGGCGACTCGAGCGAGTAGGGCGGCAGGTGGATGGTGTCAAAGGTGCAGCAGCACGACGGGATCATTGTCGCCCGCCGCATCGAAAACACCTGCACCTTGGGCAGCCCAAAGCTCTCGCTGCCCTCGCGCGTGTCGAGGACGTCTTGGCGCGAAAAGAAGATCTCGACGCCCATCTCGTGAGAGACGCGGATCTCGGCGCGCGAGCCGCGGACCGTGCTGGGGCGGATGATGTTGTCGTCGGGCAGCCGGACAACCGACTTGATCTTGTACCCATTCTCCGGGTACATGGGCGTCGCCGGCTCGCCGGGCGTGACGGGCGCCGAGACGGATCCGTTGAGCGGCAGGCCAAACGGCGAGATGTTGGCGGGCCCACCGCCCGCGCCGCGCCCCGGCCGTCCCGCTCCGCCGCCGGCGTCGGCGATCCAGAGGGCGTCCTGCGGCGTGGTCCCCTCGGCCTGCTTGGCCTTGTAGGGCATGTAGCCCTTCTCCCACAGCCGGAACTTTTCCGTCGGCAGCTTGAGCCAGCCCTTGCGGACCTCGCTGTAGAGTTCAAACGTCTGCTCGAGAAACACACGGGCGACGTGGACACTGAGACCGGGCGGCGGATCCGGATGGTAGATGGTGAGGTTGGCGGTGCCGCCGACGGTGAGCGAGGCCGAGGTGAGCGAGACCGACATGGGGCCGAGGGCCTCGTGGACGTCATGGTACTGGATGTCGAGCGGCGTGGGTCCGCCGTCGGAGTTGACGTGGAGCATGATGAAGATCTCCTTCCAGGTCGAGATGTGGCTGCGCGCGCGGCCCGCCCCGAGCGCGGTGGCGGTAAGGATGTACCTGACGCGGCCGTGCTTGTTCCTCTCAAACGGCGCGGCCGAGGCCGGGATGATGAAGGCGAACTCGAAGCCGTGGATGCCCTTGTCGAGGTGCAGGCCCTCGGTGGCGCCGCACGGCTGCTGCTTTTCCTTTTCCTTGCCCTTGGACAGCCTCGAGTGCTTGCTCGACGACGGGTGGCCAGAGCCGTCGTTCATGATCTCGAGCGACTTTTCCATGATGATCTTTTCCTCCCACCGAATGGCGGCGGCCGAACCCGTGTGGCCCTCGGGGATGGCGAGCGTCTGGATGCCCTGCAAGACGACCTTGATGCCCTGGATGTGCCGCTCGCTCTGAGGTGGGCAAAGGGGGCGCGACCAAGAGCGAGGCAGGAAAGGAGAGTCAGGCTCTCGAAGTCAGCAAGGGGGAGTCCCACACCGGCAGACGACGGGCATGGCCGCTGGAGCCCACTCACGGGACACTTGATCTCGACGAGGCCTCGGAGCGTCTTGTCATCGCCGGGAAACTCGCTGTTGGCGGGGGGCGGGTGGATGAAGATGTCCTGCGAGACGAGGTGCATCGAGATCTCGCAGGGGTGGTGGACGATGGAGCTGAGCATCTTGGCGGATGTGGATGCGGCAGGAAGCCGCCTTGTGCCAGAGGTAGGCCGATACCGACGTCGAGCGGGATCGTTGCCGCCGCGCTATCGCGGATGGTTGCCGGCAGAGAGGTGGCGAGCAGGGTCGATTCTGTTGGCCCGCTGGCCTTGCGCGAGGCTAGAGACGATCGATGCCAGTAGCGGTGCTGGGCAGAGGTGGCTGTCTGTGGTCGAGGCGGAGGAGCGTGATGGGCACGTTACGAGGTGGTGAAACTGCGAGCAAGGAGGTGGCTCAGAGGCAAAGCGATGCTTGGGAGTGTCGGGATGGACGGAGGCAGGGTGTAGGGCGCAGGGCGCAAGGCGGGATGGCGGACGGCGCGGTGGAAAGATTCCAGAGGGTTTGAGCAGATGTGGAGGCAGCCACCGAGTCACGCACGCCGAGCAAGGCGCGGTCGTTTGAAGCACCAAGCAGGCAGGGCGAGCGAGGGGGTCGAGTGGCGGGTGGGTGCTTCAGGGGCCGCAGTGGATGGTGGTGGTGTGGGTGATGCTGATGGCAGCCGTGGTGGTGACTAGGATGCTGTACCGCTACCGTTGTACAGACGAGCAGCGATGGCCGGCTGCTCAGCCGTCGACCGAAGGTGGCAAGCTCGACAGAGACCGGGATATCGATCCTGGATCGGATGTGGGCCGGCCAAATGGGGGAAGAGGAAAAAATCTCGCGACTTTGGCCCGCACCCGCCCACGCCGCCGCAAGCGGGACGAACCCGGCGAGCCAAAAAATAAGAAATCAGGGCAGGGCAGGCAGGGCAGGCAGGAGGGGGGGCGTCACGCCATCCAGCGCTACCTACCACCGTACCGCCGCCGCCGGCCGGGTGGGTGGCCAGCCAGCAGACCAGGCCGCTCGGGTGCGTGGGTGGCAGGCACACGTACGCACGCTAAGGTTGGCCTCGAGGCAGCGCCGACCCTGCCCTGCCCTGCCTGCTCGCCGGGCGAGAGCGGTGGCGGTACCTACGTATCGTCGCGGGTGGCCCCGACGCCGGCGCAGCTCAGCGGGCCCTAGGCAGGCTAGGCAAGCAACACGCACGCTGCTGCATAATGTGGCTGGCCTTCCTTTGCTTTCATCTGCATGCATGGATGGCACCTCGCCCTAGCCTTCTGTTCCGCTGATAAGAACGCCGAAGGCCAAGCAGTCGTCGAATGGCCGACCGTCCACAGGCCTGGCCTGGCCTGGCAAGGCAGGGATTGCCGAGTGGCTGGGCGCAGCCAGCCGGCCCATCCCTTGATCCTGCCAGCTGGCTCAGCGATAACGTGCGTGCGCCCCCGCCCGTTTCGATTCCGAGGGCCTCCCGAAGTCGACCGGGGGGCTGAGCATCGGCGGTAGGCCCACCAGTCAGCCCCTCTTGTGGCCGTTACCGCGACCTCAAGCAAGGTCGCCGCAAACGTTCCGTGCCGAGGCAGTCGTGGCCTCGGCCGCGGGCTAGGTCGACCTCGAGCACAAGCCCAAGGTTCCGAGCCACAGATAGAGGCAGGCGTGCGTGTGTCCCGCGCGTACATACGCCTCCTCGACCCCCCGTGCCTGCCTGCCTGGCTCAGCTTGATGCGATCAAACCTTGTCCTAGCCTCCCTCCTGCAGGGTGGCCACCATTTGCTTTGTGGCTCTTCCGTACGACGAGCTGGGCTAGGCTGCGCCTCATACAGCAATAAGTCATCTTTCATCGGCGTTGGATCGGTGGAACTTCAACAGGTCCAACCCCCCTCGGCGCTATCCTCTTGCGTGCGCCGAGACTGCCAACGTACATACGTGCCACGCGAGCTCGAATGAAGCCGACGCCAAATGAATCGAGGCTGGTAGATGCTGCGATAAGCAGCCGCCGCGCTCGGCGATGCCATGGCCGGGCAAAGGAGAACAGCGTCCGACGGGACGGAAGCTACAGGAAGGGTCCGTGGCGGCCCTCTGCAGCCACCGAGCCGTCGAGCGTGGACAACGACGGCGACGGCGCAGATGCCCGGCAAAGCTTAGGCTTCCTGCTTAACTTGGCTGGCCAGCAGCCAAAAGGCCGGACCAGGCACGCTCGGAGATTTTTTCTTCGCCGCCCCTAGCCTGCTCGCTTGCTTGCTTGACGTACGGCTGGCTGCTTGCTCGTGCTCGGTTTTTTGAACTCGCCGCTCAAATCACCCGCCCGGCGGACGTGCGTGCGCTTGCGCTTGGTTTGCTGGCTTGCTTGCTTCTTGGCTTGGCACGCTCGCCGGTCGCTCGAAAAAAGATCTGCCGAGTGGACTGGTCGGTCGAGGCATGATGGACGGATCATCAGCGTGCATGGTGGTGCCCTCAAACCCTGGCGAGGCTGGATGAGGCCAGGCAGGCGAGTCGGACTGGGCAAGCCAGCCAAGGCAGACGAACGGCTGCCACGTCACGGCGAGATGAACAGCCGCCGGCCTCGCTGCGTGCTCGCATCACCACGCAAGCGGGAGAGCGCGTCGTCGGGCTCGAGTTCTTCCGTCCACGGCGCAGCAGGTAGTCTGGTCAGGGTCTCGGCTTGTACAGGTACTGTACCGCGGACACCCAACGTCGCACACGCCCGGCGCAGCGGTATCGGTTGCTGGCATCTGTCCTGCAGCCTTTCTTGCAGGGGTCCATATCGATGCGATGGCCAGCCAGCCAGCCAGCAGGCTGGCCGGACCACAGCTGCCTCAAGAGGGACGTTGGCGTAGGCTCTGATGAACAAGAGGTGCTGAATGAGCCCTCGTCGACGAGGTCCATGTGCACGAAGCGGATCATCGACGAGGTCCATGCGGCGAATGAGCGGATGCCGTGATGCGCTGGGCAGGCCCCCCGTCCGCGAAAATGCTGTCCCGCGGACGAGCGAGGTGGACAAGCAACGCTACGCCAAAGCCAGGACGCTGAACCGGGCTGGCGGCAGCCAGCTGGGTACACCTCGCGCAGTTGCATGGGTGGGACGTGACCGCCGGTGCATGGTACAGTGATGCCGTTTCTGACGTGGTCGCGTCCCCGTCGAACGGGTACCGGTATCGTAATCGCGCTCCGGCGAGGAGGAAGACAGCGAGGCTCGGCGCCTTCTGGATGGCGGATCCCGTACCTCAAGGGCTCAGGACCTGCAGCCATCGTCGGCGTACGCTGCCATCGCGGCTCTTGCGCCCGTGAGGATTCTGCCCGCCACGACCCGTCGCCCATCTAGGCGGCGGCAGCGGCGGCGTCGGCCGCAACGGTCGTGCTCCTCCGGACGTTGTGCTCCATGTCGGGCGACCAGCAGGCGGTGCCCGCCTCTCTCTCGCCGAAGAAGTCGACGCCCATCAGCCGCTTGTCCGCCCCCGTAACCGTCTCGCCGCTGCTCTCGCTCGCCTGCCACTGGTCCTCGACGTCCCACTCGACACCGCTCGCGTCTGACCCGTCGCCGTCGCCACCCGGGCGAGCCTTCTGTGGGGTGATGCCGAGCTCGAGATCCATGATGTCCCGCCACGAGTCGTCGTCGCGCGAATGCCAGGTCACGGGCCTTGCCCCGCCAAATACGCCCTTTTCGCGCAGGAAGTCGAGCACCGCGTCGCGGTCGTACGTCGGGCCTGCGGTGTCAGAGGAGAAGCTGCTGCCAGCAGCCTCGGTCGCATCTCCGTCCTGAGCGCCATCCCCTGCGGCAACAGCATGGTCCTGCGGAGCATCCGACGTTCGCTCGACGCCACCTTCTTCGGCTTGGCCTGCTGCAGCAGGTTCGACCACGTCGGCCAGCGTCGCCAAGTCGCCCTTGTCGGCCTCGACCGACGCGGGAGATGCCGAGCCATCGTCCGCCGCCGTTACGGCGTCGATCTCGAAGAAGCGCTGCGTCCAGGGTAAGCTGCGATCGCGATCGCTGTCGCTTGCCGTGCTAGGCGCGGCTGACGCGTCGATTCGCCCCGCGCCGCCCTGCGACTTGGTGGCCGAGTTGAGCGCGGCAAAGACGCTCCTCGCCGCTGCGCGCACCTTGGGCGGGTTGGTAAAAACGGTGCGGGCGTTTCGCAGCTCGGCCTCGTACTCCTTGATCGAGAGGCCGTCTGGCGGCCGGAACTTTTTCGACTCCCTCTCGAGCACGTTGGAGATCGACCCGTGCTGCAGTATCAGCTTGAGCGCCGTCTTGGGACCGATGCCGGGGACGGTGCGGTTAAAGTCGGTGCCGCAGAGCAGCGCAAAGTCGAGCATCATCGACCGCGTCATCTTGTCGTACTCCTCCCGTTTCAGCGTGGCGACAGGTGCGGCAGCGATGTCTTGGCCATCGGCGGATGGTGATCCCGTCACCGAGTCCGATGCCGGCTCGATAGCGGCGGCGGCGTCGTCCCTTGCCACCCCGACGCCCTTGGTCGAGGCACGCGTGGCGGCGGGAGACAAGAGGAGCGTCTTGGACCGCGATCTCGGCTTCCGCACGCCCTTTCTTCTCCCACCAGAGGACGCTGCTGACCCTTCGCTACCGTGCTGCTCTGCCGCCTCGAGCTGCTTCCGCCGAAAGAACGACTGAAGAGTGTCAAAGTCGAACAGGCCGCGGCGGACCATGGTGCCATCGACGACCTCCATGAGCCGTTTGCCGCTCGCGCCGCCAGGGACCGGATGTGAGAGCCGGATGCCCCCGACCAGGCCGCGAAGCAGCGGCGTGTCGTAGAGGAGCACGTCGCTGTCCTCGCTGGCGACAATGTCGGCGTAGCCGGCCTTGACCAGCGACGATGCGTACGCCTCAGCCTCGTGGATCCTACCGCCGCCCGACCGCGTACCGTCGCCGGTCCAGAAGACGGGCACCGCCATCAGCGAGCACAGGTGCGCGCAGTCGCTGTAGATGCTGGGCGACAGCGGCATAGTGGAGCGGGCGTAGGTCTTGGAGAGGCCCCGGTTGAGCGTCGTCAACGGCGAGACTGACGAGGGCAGCGCTTCCTGTGGCCGGCTGCGATCCTCGCCAGCAGCAGGTACAGCGGCGGCCGTGTCGGCAGTCGCATCGGCAGCCGCAGTCGCAGTCGCGGTGGAGGCCGCAGTGGCTTCTGCAGCACCCGAGGCCAGATCTTGCGCTGCGTCTGAGGCGGCAGACGCCTCAGCAGCGACTTCAGAAATGGCCTGGTCCGACAATGGTGGAGTTCTCGAAGCTGGGGACGCCGCCGCTGCGGCCGTGGTCGATGTGCCGAGCGGCGTCGATGAGCTCGACAGAGGGGCTGGCGGCGTTGATGGCGGCTTCAGGCTGGCGACGATCTGGTCATAGAGCTTCTGCTCGATCTCGGTCAATTCCCTTTGGCCCCTGGACTGGAACTCGCCCATCTGAGCCAGAGCATCTTCGAACTGCCTCTGCGAGCGATCGACTCGCAGGGCCAGAGCAAACGGTCGAGAGGTGAGGTCCTCGAGCACTTGCTCCCACTCGCCCTCCTGCGGCCGATGGGCGGGCGCCTCGAGCGCGCTGTAGGGCTCCCGCTCGAGGCTGACGAGGTTCTCGTCGCCAGCCAGGTCGTAGAGATCGTCGGCGGACGCTTCCGCTGCCGCCGGTCCGGGTACGTCTCCCAGGCTGGCTCGCTGACCGAGCTGCTCGAGCAGGTCGAGGTTGTCGGCCTGCAGGCTGTCCGGATCTTCAACAGTGGTCGGCGTTGTCGTGGCGGCAGTATCGATCTGCGCCTGCTGCTGGGATTTCGAAGCGGCAGAACCGGCCAGCGGAGCGAGGACGGCTTTGCGCGCGTGCTGCCACAGCTCGGACCGCCGAGCATCCCAGTCCGGGACGTCCCTGGTCGCCAGATATTCGGCAGCCAGCTTGTCGGCGAGCTCCACGTCGGGCTCCGGCAGGGGTTCGGCGGCAGCGCGCTCCGAAGCCCTCTGCTTGTGCCAGGTGTCGAGCAGCGCGCCGACCTGCGACCTTTCCTCTGGTCCGGTTCGGCGGAGCGTGTCGAGGACGGCCTGGAGGGAGCGGAGGCGGACCTTGCGCTCGGCCTCCATCCTGTTGCGCATGCGGTCGAGCTCGCGCTTCCTCTTTCGCTTGTCCTGCTCGCGGTCCTTGAGCGCCAGCCGCTTGCTCGGGTGGTCAAATACCATGAGGGGCGCGACGCCATTCTCGCGCAGCGAGTTGAGCAGGCGGTAGAAGCCGATCAGGTGGCGCGAAGGGTGCGGGTCGTCGGCGAAGTGGAGCTTCTGGATGAGGAGGGTGGCGTCGATGGCGAGGCGGAGGCCGTGGAGCGACGAGAGCGGGAAGGGCGCAGAGATCGACGAGGGCGCGAGCGAGCGGATCAAGGGAAAGAGGCCCTTTACGCCGCGTCGCGTCGCGCTCGGTCGCATGTTGGCGGTGGTGGTGGCGGCGGCGCGGTGGCGTGGGGGTCCGAGCTCCTGGTCGTGGATGTCGCGCGCTCGCGTAGCGAGGCTCCGGTCGGTCGAACGGGCGACGTGGGTGAGCGTTGACGTCTCTAGCCTGCTGTCCGCATCTCAGATAGCAGGCTCCAGTTGGCTGGGGGTTTCAAAAGCTCAGAGAGAGAGAGTGAAGGAGGGAGGCGGAAGCTGAGGTGGCGAGAGAGGGAGGAGCGTGGCTCGGCGTCGCGAAAAAGTCAGAGCGTCGAGGGTGAGGCCAAGGGGCGCCTGGCAGGCCTGCCTTTCTGGACGCTGGACCCTGAAAACAGACGGGTGGAGGCCGAGATGCAGCCACTCTCGACTCGGCCGAAAGGAGCCAACCCGGCCAAGCTACCCGGCACCGGGGTCATCGGAATTTCATCGCAGGGCCAGCGCGCCCGACCCGCCGCCCGCCGCCCGCCGCCCGCCCGACGCTCGCCACCAACATCAATAACCACCGTCCGGACCCCGCATCGCACCCGTCCTCCCGCCCCCCACGTTGCGTCACCCCCTCCCTACCTTCCCTCATAGCAGTCCAGCACCATGTCTCTGGCAAGGACAATCAACTATATCCGTCAGGTCGGCCTCAAGAGGTACTGGCGCGACCTCAACTACATCGGCGACGCAAAGGCCGGCAGGCTCGTGGGCACCGACCGGTGAGTACCCCGCGGCCCTCATCCAACCCTCTGTAGCCCTGCTCTGAGCTGACCACGTCACCCGCCTCGGTCGATCATCCCTTCGCCGTTCCGACCGCAGCAACGGCAACCGATACTACGAGAACCTCAACGAGGTGCCCGGCCGTCACCGCTGGGTCGACTTCCACGCCGACAACGAGTTCAGCGCATCCCAGATCGACCCGCTCTGGCACGCCTGGATCCACCACATCCGCAAGGACCCCCCCACCGAGGATGCCGGCCTTCAGAAGATGGTCCAGAGCTGGATGACGGTGAGTGCCCACTGCTCCCGTTCCGCGCAGCCGTGCTAGGATGCGCCGCCGGTGCCGGTGCCGGTTCGTTGTTCCTCGCGGCCGAGGAGCGTCGACTGATCCGCCTTTGCCATGCTTGTTCCCTTCTCCTTTGTGTGCGTCCCTGCGTGCGTGCGCTGCGCAGGAACCGCGAGAGAACCTGACGGGAACGCGCGCCGCCTTCAAGACCTACAGCACGGTGAAGCCCAAGATCGTGAGTGCCGATCGTCGCCCGTCTCGCCTCTGCCTCGAGAGCTGCTCATCTGACCTGGGCGTTTCCCTTGTTCGCATCCCCTGCCCCCGCGACGCCGTCAGAACGCTTGGGAGCCAAAGGTCGCCGAGCGACACTGAGCCTGCCATGTAGTCTGCAGCACCCCAATGCAGCGCAATACGACGTGCTAGACGATCCCGCCTGCTCGGCCGTGTCTTGCTGCGCGCTCCCGTGCTCGTCGTCCTTGCGGCCACCATTGCGGATGGTCGAGCGAGCGACATGCTGTGGGCCGCACCGCACCACACCGACGTCGTTGCCGTCTTGCGCTTCGAGCATAGACCCTCGTGGCCAGCCAGCTGAGAGCACGACGACGCGGACGACGACGACCTAGAAGATGGTCGAGCGGATCGAGCGGCCGTGTGGGCCTGAAAGCGAAGGATGGAGAGCGTGCGGCCGTGTGGGCCTGGAAGCGAAGGATGGAGAGCGAGCGGGCCGGCGAGGATAGGAGGGGGGCATTCCACGAGGTACAACAGGTGAGGGCCACGACAAGTACAGAGGCATCGACTGTATAGGGAGGCGGGATCGGGCCAAGAGCGGCTCTCGAAAGGGCGAAGGGAAGGGCGAGCGCGAGGAGGCGAGGCATGGCGGTATAAAGAAGGATGGGGATCGGAGCTTCTACTACTGTTACACTTGCAAGGTGGGTGAGCGGATCGACCCGCAGGAAAGAAGGTCGCGGTGGAGAACCTTGATCGCAACGAGACGCCGCGGCTGTGGCGAGAGCACGGCGATGAGCGGCAGCCCGGTGCGAAGGTGGGAGCGCTCGCTACCGCCTCTAGGACTTTGCCAGGGCACGGAGTAGGTCCATCGCGTCGCTCTCGTCGGGCTCGAAGCGGTCGGTCGACGGCGGTTCTTGGCTGCCGTCCTTGCTGCTCGTTCTCTGTCGCTTGACGGCTGGCGCTGGCTCGGCGCCGCTGCCAATATCCGAGCGCGACTCGCGTATACCGCCGAGGAGCCGGTCGAGTCGGCCGGCGCCGCCTCCTGCTGACGCTTCGTCCGAGTCGGCCTCGGCCGACGCACCACGGCTCATGGAGCCGGACCGCTTGGTGCCGGCAGCGGCATTGGCGTACGACGATGAAGCCGACGTCCTATCCCGCAGCGCCTGGGCATTCTGCGCAGATACCGTCCGGACGTAACGCGAGGCGAGCAGCTGCAGCTGGGCGAATTGGTGAGAGCGCGCGCGAAGCAGGTCGACCTGTACACGATCAACGATCGAAGGAGCCCAGAAGGGGAAGGAGGAGGATCAGCAAACGCGATTCTCGAGCCAGATTCGCTGCTCCTGCCCCTATCGCACTCACGTTGAATTCGACGTCCTTCCACCGAGAGTCCTGTTCGCTGCCCTGGGTGTCCTCGGCCGCCGTGAGCGCCGCCGCCGCCGCCGCCTCTTTTGCATCGGCAGCTGCCTTGGACGACCTTGCGCGCGCTTTGCCCTTGGACGCTGGCGGCTTCGCTGTAGCGTCAGGAGGACCGACGGGGTTTCCGGACAGGAGGCCGTCGAGCGCGGCGATGGCCCTCCTCGCATCGTGCAGCTGCTGCCGCCCGAAGTCGGACAGGTCCTCGTCCTCGTCCCACTCGACCTCGGGCAGATCGTCGACGCTGGCCAGATCCTTTTCGTCGTCCGACGTGGCCGCCAGTTGACGCTCCAACTCGGCTGTGTCGGCCTCGTATGCTTCAATCTGCCACTGCTCCTTTTCCCACTGCTTCCGCTCGCTCGACATGTTCTGGACAGTCGAGGCCAGACGCGATTTTGCTTCGATGTTGGAGGCGTTGCGGGGATGCGGCTGCAACGCGGGGCCGCCGGGTGCCTGCAGGGCGGAAGGTCCACGAACAACGAGGGTCAGCAAATATCGCGCCGCTGGAGAGACGGCGGAAAGCCTCTATCACCGTCGGACCGACACTTACCGGATCATTCTCGCCAATCCAGTTGATGCCAAAGGCGCCGCAGTGGAGGTCCGAGAGCAGCTGCTCGAGGACGCGAAGAATACCCTCGCGATGCTGCGAGAGCTCCCGCTTCTCGGCTTCGGTCAAGGCCGGGAGCGCGGCATCGGCCTTTTTCCGCTTGCCCTTGGTGGCGGCGGATGGAGCGGTGGTCTTGGATGCTCCGAGCTCCCCGAGCGCGGCCCCGAGGGATCGTTTCAGCGACCAGCCCATCAGGTGACGCATCCGGATCTGGGGCGTCGTGTCTGGCGGGCAATGCCGGAAGAGTTCGTGATCCGGGACGTCGTCGTGCGGGTAGGCGGCCACGGCGGGATCGCGAAGCGACGACCGCCTCTTCTCGCCCTTGAGACCCAAGCTGCTGCGCCGGCCGCTGCCGCCGGACCGTCTGCCGCCCGAGGTCCCTGACCCGCCAGACCCCGGGTGGACCTCGAGACCAGCGCGGAAGGCCTGATTCCGTCGGATGATTGGGGTCTCGCCAGCCGCCTCGTCCGGCAGCGGCTCATAGGTGGTCCTGCCCACCACGCTGCGGGATGAGCCGGCGCGGGACGAAGACGAGGAGCTGGAGCTGGGCTGCTTGCCGCTGCTTGGCGAGGCTGCCCGGCGCTTCCGTGCTGCGGGTGCGCCCATCGCGGGTGGTGGCATCGCCGCGGCAGCAGCGGCGTGGGCGCCGTTGGACGCCTGCGTCGATGCGGCCTTCCTTTGTGGACCCACGTCGCGTTGGAAGATGAACTCGCCTTCAGCCTCCTCCCCGAGCGCTGCGAGCGTCGCATGGACGGCGGAGGTGGGGCAAGCATGGGCGGACCAAGATGGCCAAGCGTCAGCAGAGAGGCATCGTCGTGGAACGCGCAGGGCAAGCTGAGGGTGCTCACTCTTCCGTGGTGCGCGCGCTGGCCGTGCGGTGGGCTGCGATGCGCTCGCGGCGCCATTCTTGCGGCTGGCCGCTTTCGACTTGGTCGGTGGCTCCTCGGCCAATAAGAGCTCTTCCGCCCCGGCTGGATCCGTCTTGGCCTTGCCCTTGGCCTTGCGCGAGGCGCTCTCCGTGGCGACGATGCCGCCGAGGCTGGTGTCTTCGTGCATGCGCGTATCGTCCCCGAGCTCTCCAAAGACGTCGGAGAACCGATGCTGCCGGCCTGTCCCGGCGGCGGCGGGTCGCTTGGTCGTTCTCGACGCGACCGCAGGGATGACGGCCGACGAGGCGCCCGACGAGGCCCCCGACGAGCGGGCGGATGCAGCCGCTGTTGATCTGCGCGTCGGCCGAGGGGCCTTGGCGGCGGACGAGGTGGCTGGTAGGTTCATGGCCGCCGAGTCGTCATTGCTCGAGGCGGAAGCGCCGCTCAGACGCGATGATCTGCGAGTGGCCGCTGCCGTGGTCATGGGCGTGGCGGGCTTCTATGGTGTGGTGTGGGCCCGCAGCTGTGAGGTCGAGGGCGGAAGGGTGCCGGAGGTGGTCGCTGGCGGCATGGATCGACGCAGCCGGTCCAGCAAAGAGCCGCTCGGGGCGGTTGGTGGGCGGTGTGTTGGCGGTTCGGGAGTCTTCCGAGACGACCAGTCCGAGCTGCGCCCCCTAGCCTGGCCTGCCTGTCTGTGGATATCGCCGAGGCTCGATTGGCGCGCTGTACCGGCGTCGGCCTACACGTCGCAAGAGCTATCGGCGCGTTATCGACGTGGAGCGGATATGCCTGCGTGGGTGAAGGCGGAGGCGGTGCAAGACGATTTGCCGACAAAGAGGCTTTGCGCGTGAGGTGGGAGGGTGGTCAAGGGGAGCCGATGACCAAATGGGCCCCGGATGGCGATTTCCGTGCCCCTTGTTCTGGCGCGGCGACGCGGCGCAACGAGTCCAGGAGGAGGGCAGAGGCAGAGAGACGGATGGATGGCGGGCCGGGGTGGCGGCAGGAGCCGGAGTGGGGGTATCGAGGAGGGTTGGCTGGATGGGACCCGGTCGCGACGATGATGGAAGAGCGAGGTGGACGTGGTGGAGCTGCCCGCAGGCCTGGACGGCACAGTCAGTCGCGTGTCGGGGCTGGGGCCCAGGCGACCTCGCCGCCCGACGCGAAACCAGACCTGACCAGAGCAGGCCTGGCCTGGCCTGGCAGGCAGGGGCACCCGCTTTTTTGACTTTGGCTCGAGCCCAGCCTGGCCTGGCCGGGATCCGGCCTCATCTCGTTCCATCCGCCGCCGGCGCCAGGTTGCAAGAAGGAGCTCACATCGCAATCTGACAGGGATGACCGTGCTACGTTCGTACTGAGCTGGCCCGCATCGCTGCCGCTGCATCGCCGCCAGAGATGGAGGATGATGTATGGCCTTCGTCAGGGGCTGGCCGGCGAGCACCCCTGCCAGAAAATCAAAACACGACGACGCGCCCGCTCCCCTCGCTGCTGAGGCCAGGCCGGGCCCGGCGAGGCAGGCTGTATCGGCCGGGTGGACCTGGGCGAGTGCAGCGGCTGGATAGGCCGGCCCACGCCAGGGCCAGGGACCAGGGCCAGTTCGATGCGGGGGCGGCGGCGCCGATGTTGCAGCAAGCAAGCAAGCAAGCAAGCAAGCAAGCGCCTTTCGCCGCACTTGCCAGGCAGAAGGGCTCGGCGTGAGCTGCTCCTGCTGCTGCTGGCTGGGCAGCCCTGTCTCGGACCAGGCCGCCTGCCGCTCTGTCCACCTACGCCGGTTGCTGCCAGGCTCTCCCGGGTTGCCCTGGCCTGCCCGCCTGCCCTGGCTTCTCCTGGCTTGACCTGGCTCTGTGTACGCGCTGCCGACGCCGACCGACGCCTTGCTTGCTTGCTCCCTAGCCTCCGCCAGCCCGGCCGCTCGCTCGATCCTCTTGCATGCCACATCCTTCCCAGCCACGACGAGCCACGCCAGCACCCATCCTCTGCCCATCGACCTCTCTCTCTCGTCACCGCCACCACTACCGCCACCACCACCACCACCACCACCACAGCCACCGACGCCGTCACCATCGCCACATCGGCGCTCCTCGATCCGGACTTTGAACGCCGTGTCCGCCTCTCTCGAGGCTGGTCCACCGACCCAGCCCCGGCACGTTGGCCTCGTCCTGCCCGACTGTGGCTGCATAGCCCCCGCCGACATCGACCCTCTAGAGCTACCTCGCACCGCATCGGTCCATCCGTAGCTTCTCGTGCTGCTCTGTCTCATCTGCTCACCTTTTGCGACCGCTGGCCACGCGCTGCCTTGGCTCACCTCGTCCCGGCTCCTGCGCAGACGTCGATACAGCCAGCGTCCCTCGTGCTAGCCAGCCTCGTTCCAGCCAAAGACCCTCGCCAGCTTGATGCCGATTCCGCTTTGATGGGACACGGAAGTCGGTAACCCCCTCGTCTCTGCCGTACGCCAGCGTAACCGCCATCCGCCCGCCATCGCCCCCGCCCTCGCCAACGCCCTCGCATCGGTACCAGTCGGGCGAGTCGCCCTGCTTGACACCGACCTCGCACGATGCCTCCTTCATCGGCTCTGGTCGAGGAGGCCCCTGAGAGTAGCTCGCTCCGTCACGCCGACCGGAGTGAAAACACCTCGGGCTTCTCCGACGTCTCCTTCGGCTCCAGCATGACGGCAGACTCGGATCGTCTTGCCGCCGCACCGCTCGTGTCGGATCACGGCAGCGCCGGCGACGACGGTGCCAAGAGGCATCCCACTATCAAGCCGACAGCGTCTTCGCAACCCGCCGCGACGAAGCCGGCGTTTGACGACGGCCGCGGATGGAAAGCCATTGGCGAACCCTCGTCGAGCAAGAGCCCGGTCCTCGAGGACCCGCTCACGCCGCGCGCCAACGGGCACGCACAGCTGCCCTTTTCGGATGATGTGCAGAACGAGGCCGGTCGTCCTTCGAACGGAGCTGCGTCTTCCAGCTCATCGCCGCACCTGGACCCGCACCGCCGTTACGGACCCGTCGGCTCCGGCAAGACTTCTGCCAACGGCATCCGTCTCGAAGCGGCAGCTGGGTCGTCTGACCTGTACGAGCGGGAGCCCGTCGACTCGTACGCCGCGCCGAACCTCGACGACGATGCCGCCGAGGCCAGACGAGTGCAACAGGTGAGCAGCGCTCTGCGTCGTTTCCGAACGGACCCCGCGCCGCGTGCCGTGTGCGCCTCGGTCGCCCTTGCTGACTCGGCGTTGCGCTAAACCGTGACCCATCGACATACTCTCACCCTCCGCCCCGCTGTGTCATCGGCAGAACCTCGAGAGGTGGGCTGCCGAAGAGCGCAACCGGCGCAAAGCAGCACGCACCTCGCGATTCTCGCTGGGGGCGCCGCCCTCCGCTGGCAGCAACCTGGCGCGCAGGATATCCGGCATCCGATCGGCCCCGCGTTCGTCCGCGGCCGGGCTGGGCGCAGGACCATCGTCCGAGAGGCTGGCGGACGGTGAGCCGATTAGCCCGTCGGCGACGCTCTCGCCCGCATCGCCGGCCAACCTGCGCTTTTCGAGGCGCGACTCGGCCGCGTCGCAGTTCGCCCAGGGCGCCGGGCGTCCCGACAGCATTTCGTCGATGGACAGCACTCACACCCAGGACGAGCTGATCAGGGGCCCGCTTTCCGGATCCATAGGCGGAGGCGGCGCCGGCGCCGCTGGCAGCCGCATCAGCTCCTATGGCGGTGGCGCGGGTGTCCGGCCTTCCGACTCCGGGCCGCTCGAGGATGTTCCAGAGTCCGAGAGCGAGACGAGCCACAAGGGCAAGGGGCGAGCCCGAAATCCGTTCGAGGACCCCGCCGAGGCCGCAGACGACATCTACCGGTCGCCGGCGTCGTCAGCGGCGCTCGCTTCAAAGAAGCCGACCCCGACCGCCGCGCGACCCATCGTCACCGTAGGCCGGGCGTCGAGTATCCAGCGTCGCACCATCGAGGCGGGCATGATGGGCCGCACCGAGGGCAAGCGGCGGATGCCCTCGATAGTGGCCACCGACACGGAAGCGTCGATAGCCGAGGGCGACGAGGCGTCAGGTGCCGGCGCCGGCGCCAACCCGTTTGCGAGCGCCGAGGACGGCGGTGGCGGCATCTCGACGACGCTCCATCAGGGCGGTCTCGACGAGGAGGTGGCCATGGAGCTCAATGGCCGCCGGCGCCAGTACGCCATGACGGCGCCGGCCCCGTACGACGGCGTGCAGGACGATGCGGGCGGCGACGTGGGGGCCGGTTCCATGGACGTCAAGCTGTCCAACCAGCCCTCGCGCGTGTCGACGAGCAGCTCCAAGTTCCGCGAAATGGGCATCACGGCCGGCGGCGACGACTGGATGGAGACGGTCGAGGCGGCCGACCAGCGCGCGCGGGGCAAGCGGGAGCGCGAACGGGCGCGGGATCGGGAGCGGCTCCGACAGCGCGATCAGACCGAGTCGAGATCGTGGTGGACCGATTGGCTGTGCGGCTGCCGCCGGGCCGACGACGACGAAGAGCAGGTAGGTGGCGGCTGGTGCCCGTGGCGCCGATTGGCCAGGCTTCACAAGGCTGACCTCTCTCTCCCCTTCTTTGCGTCCGCCCCGTCTTGCGCGACCCAGGCCGGCCGCACGAATCCGATGGAGTGACCCGCAGGGTCGCGCGTCGAGTCGCACCGCCTTGCCAGCGACGAACTGCCTCGGGCGATGGACGACGAGGCCGGCTGCAGCAACGTCGCCTTCGTCCCTTCCAGCCCGACAGCGTTGGGAACGAGCGAGCGAGCGAGCGAGCTTGGGCGCTCGTCTGCCAGCGCGCAAACCCATACCCAGCTGCGATGCCACCATCGAGTCCGATCGGATATGTAGCCTCCCTTCTCCTCCCCCTTCTGTCCACCATCATAGCGTCATCATCATCGGCGTCATCATCGGCCTATCCTTCTTCGTGTGGTGACGCCGAGAAAAGGCGGGTGCACCCAGCCTCTGGCTCCAGCTCCGGCTCGTCGGCGTCGGAAGCGCGGGTAGCGCGAGAGAGCACGGCTGGACCGGTTCTGCGCCGCGTGTGGGCGACCAGCCGCCGACGGGCGATTCGAGGCGATACGCAACCGACGGGACTGCGGGATCCTGCTGCGACAGGGCGGGGGCGGGGGGCGAGACAGAGGTGGGCGGGTCGAGGCAAAGGGAAAAGAGGACGGGCAGGAGCGAAAATCGAAGAGAGAGAGAGAGAGAAGGAAGGAAGGAAAAGCCCATGTCATTCATTCCTGGCTCGCTGTGTCGTTTTGCCCCCTCGCCCCTTCCCTTCCACATCTACATGGTCGTCGATCGACACGAGAGAAAAGGGGGGATGGCGGGATAAGCTTACCGACTCGACCCGACGTCTTCGTCCCCCCTCCCCCCTCCCTTTGCCCCATCTCGGTCTCCCATCATCGCCACCTGCCCGCTGTCGGAGCCCCATGACTCCCAAACGTCCCCGCCCGGTACCAGAGAGAGCGTCGAATGTCGAGGCGAAAGAACAATGAACGAAGAACAAGAAACTCAATGATCACCCCCGACCCAAGCTGAGCAAGAACGATGGACCCGAACCCGAAGAGATGAGAGAATGGACGAGCGAGAGAGGAGGGCCTGTCGTTGCCATTGATGGGGGTCGAGGCAGACCGGACGAAGAGGCTGGATGGAGCGATCGGATGGCTGGCTGGCTGGCTGGATGGATGGCTGAATGTCGTCGTGGTTCGTCCGCCCCATGTCGGCGGATCGTCTATGAGAGAGAGAGAGGAAGACGGGGCAACGAGGCAGATTGAGGGGGTGGGTCTGGTATGATGTCGTGTCGCGGCGGAATGATGTAGGGGACCCGCGGTCGTGGTCGATGTCGTCGTCGTAGAGGGAGCGAGAGAAGGCCGCGAAGTGCGCGGGACGTGCGAGCAACGGCTCAGGACGCCACCTTGCCGAGGAACGGGTCCCGCGCGTAGTCCTGGTACAGCGGCCGGTTGAGCGAGTTGACCGTCACCTTCTTGTCCATCTCGATGTCGGCGATCAGAGCATCTGCGGGGAGGAGGCAGCAACACGGGTAGCAGATCGAAGGAGAGGGCCTCAGCACCGCTGCGGCGCTTGCACTAGAACCTGCAGGAGTTACGAGGTACGCACCCATCGAGTCGTAGTTGTACTCGGGACGCACGTATCCCAGCACGACGACGCGGATCTCGAGGCCGTAGAAGTCGGCGCCAAACTCGTGGAGGATGTGGACCTCCTGAAGGCGGGCACGCGGCCGGTCCAGGCGAGGGCGGGATTCTCGGTCAGCTCGTGCGCTCCTGCGTCCAGTCCGCCACGCCATCATCCCTTCGGCTCGCTTAGCCCCCCGTTGCGCAGACTCACTGCCGTCTTGTAGGTGTTCTTGTAGAACGGGTTCCAGCCGACGCTCATGACCATCGGAAAGACCCGCGAGTCCTCTTGCCGCAGCGGGATGCGCCTCTTCTTGTGTCGCCTGCTGAGGCTGCTGAAGGCGCTGCCGGTGCCGCTCCCGGACGAGGCGTGCCTCGAGCTGTGAGACTCCTGCGGCGTGGGTATCGGTTCGGCGGCGGCGCCCGACGCGGCGGCTGCAGATGCGGATGCCGACGCTGCTGAAGCCGCTGCCTTGAGCTCCATAGCCGACACGACCGCCTCTTTGTCGGTGCTGCGGCCATCGCTTGGTCGGAGCAGGTTGGCCTGCTGCTGCAGGCTGCTCTTGCTGTCCTGCCTCGCTTTTGTCCGGCCAGACTGGGGGAAGCCGTCGGCTCCGTCCTGGATCGGGCTCGCGCCCAGGACCACCTCGTTGTCGTCGTCGTCGTCATCGTCGTCGACCGACGTGGCACCGGTGCCGTTGCCGGACGACGATGACGGCCCGTCGGCATCCTCAGAGTCGGTCAGGAAGTCATCATCCTCTTCCTGAGGCAATACGCGCGCGAAGCCAAAGTAGACGCCGGTCCGGGTGAGCTTGGAGCCGGGGCCGACCACCCTCGCCGGCAGGTTGGCTGGCCAGGGTCGGATGAGGGGCGAATAGGGAGAGAGAGAGGAAGGTGAGTTTCGAGCTCGGTGGTCGGCCGGCGGATTGCCTGCTGATTTTGCTGCCGGAGCAGGACCTGACGCTCGTAGAGGCGGCAGACTCACCTGTCGGGCAGCCAAGGTCCTTGGAGCCCCTGCCGAAGCCCTTTTCGACCTCGCCGCGCAGATAGATGGGGTAGGGCCGCTCGGGGGCGTGCGGGCCGCACACCTCGGGCCGCGAAGACGGGGGCACTGGCGAGTTGCTCGCGGCTGGCGGTGCTGCTGCTGACATTGTGTTTCGTATGGGCGGGGGATCGAAATGCTGCGGTGCTATCAGGCAGGCGATGCCACGCGGCTGTGCTCGGGGTTCGGAGGTGGTCCTGGCCACAAGCGCAAAAAGTCTTTGCGGGGGAGGCAGCAGCTGGTAGATGGACCGACAAAGGGTGATCTATCGGAGGCAGAAAGTGAAGGGATGCTGCTGCTGCGGCTGCTGCGGCTGCTGCGGATGCTGGAGGTTGGAAGGGCCGACAGAGGGATGCAGGTGTAAGAAAAAGGGACGCTCCCGTGTGATGTGCGCTCTGCGCGATCGTCAAAAGGATGGGGTCGAGGGCGAGCTGTGCTGGGCAGCCAGGTGACAGAAATAGACGCAGAGAGCGTGTCGATGCAAGTCGGAGGCTGGTGGTGGCGGCGGCGGCGTAGACGGCGGCAGTGAAGCGGAGGTCAGCTCTTGTCTGGATTGCGAGCGAGCGTGTCGGAATATGGAGGCTGTGTCAACGGTGGTGGTGGTGGTGGTGGTGGTGGTGGTGGTGGTGGTGGTGGTCCGAGGGGGAAGAGGAGAGCAGCAAGAGGCCGAGGATCGAAGGCAGAGGAAGGCCTGGGGAAGCTCCGGTGGAGACGGGTGGGCAGCGTGGGTCGGGGCTTGGCCCCCCGCGTCTTTGCCCTGGCTTGGCCTGGCCTGGCCTGGCCTGGCCTGGCTCGCTCTCATTTGGTCTGTTCTGCCTGACAGCCAGGCAGGGCTCAGCGCGGCGTCGGCGGAATCACGGTACGCCTTCCAGATCAAGCAAGCAGGCAGGCCAGGCCACGCTCGACTTGAGGCGTGGGGGCAGGCACCGCGGCGGAAAAGGCGACTCTTGGCTGGACCTGCCTGGCCTGGCCCCGGGTCGAAGCTCGAGAAGCGAACGCCTGCCTGCCTGCCTGCCTGCCTGCCTGTTGTCTGTCCGCGCCGTGCAGCCTGGCCTGCCCT
Source organism: Pseudozyma flocculosa PF-1 (assembly GCF_000417875.1). NCBI lineage: Eukaryota > Fungi > Basidiomycota > Ustilaginomycetes > Ustilaginales > Ustilaginaceae > Pseudozyma > Pseudozyma flocculosa. Next base: position 410,230 of record NW_006920884.1, read on the forward strand.
GCCTTGCCTTGCCTTGCCTGCCTCTTGCCTGCCTCTTGCCTGCCCTGCCCTGCCTGCTGGGTCGCCGCTGTTCCAGCCAGAGGCAGGGAGGGAGCAAGAGTAGTCGGGCACCAGCAGCACCTGCGCCCCGATTCAGCTCACCAGCAAACCTAAGCCTACTCTGGTGCCCAACCGAGTCAAAGGGGGTTGGGGGCAGACCCCTGCCTGCTGCTCATGCCCAGTCCCCAGCCAGGCTCCTTCGCGGCGCTGTACGCTCAGCTTGGCCAGGCCGTCTGCCTGCGCGCCTGCCTGCGCGCCTTTGCGACGGAGGCCTGGCCACGTCGGACTACCGCCACGGACTTTGTCGCCGTCGCCGCTGCCAGCCGTCCATTGTCGCGCGCCACGTCTTCGGAGGGATCAAGGCTGAAGGCTCCCTGCCTGCCTGCCTGCCTGCCTGCCTGCCTGCCTGCCTGCCTGCCTGCTCGCTCGGCCGCAAGAGGTAAGAGGCTGCAGGCGGGCGTCGGGCACCGCCGTCGAGATCGGCCAGCCGGTCGGCGGCAAGGATGCAGCGTCGTCGAGGCGGGTCGACCATTGCTCGAGAACGCGTACTCGCGCTCGCGGCCAGGCCAGGTCCTGGCGTTGGATCTGTATGGTGGTGGCCGGTAGAGCCCTACAGTACCTGCCACGCTTGGCTCCATCAACAGCCGCATGGCCCCTTCAACTTCGATCGGCCCCCCCTCCCCCTGGCCTGACTCCCGCCGTCAAATATATTGGACATCTACGCGCCAGGCTGCGCCAGACCGCTGATGGTGCCGAGGGACGATTGCGCACGGAAGATAGATCGCTCACCTGATCGGATTGCTCTTCAGGTCGGGCCTGCTCTGGCACCCTGCGCGTTGAGGACGGGGGATCAAGAATGGGGAGCATCATCAGAGGTCGCACGCTCGCAGCGCGGTCTATTCCGGTTGGCCTGGCGCTGCGCGGCCCGGCGCTGCGGCGACTTGACGCGCGAGGATCGCGCCTGACGACGGGGCACGGGCACGGGATCGAAGGCCTTCTTGGCCGCGAGTGCTGCAACCGAGCTCCGCGATCATCTGGCATTGCCTGCCTGGCCAGCCTGCACCGCCTTCCGTCGCTCGCTTCCACCCATCGATGGACCCGGGCATCCGCTGCGCTTTCGCTCGTTCGCAGAAGGTTCCCATCCTGTCCTTCGCCATGCATCCTATGTGGTCGTCCGAGGCGGTCAAACAAGGACCGGCCGATGTTCGTCGATGAGCTTGCAGAGCAGGTGCAAGAACGCGTACTTGTACATACGTGCTCTTTTGGGAACCGCCTCGCTTGTCCCCCCGGGTCGAATCTTGCTACCGTACTGCGGGCCGAGGCAGAATGCCGGGGACAGTCGAAGCAGGCCTCACCTCGGCAGGGCCATCATCCTTCCTGGACCGGCGCTCGCTCCTACAGCAGGCCGCCCTCGCGCTGCGCTCTCGTGGGGTCAACATGGGGGATCCGCTTAACACGAGACGAAGAGGAAGATCGTCAGAAGAAGAGGGAGAGAGGGGGAGAGGGAGACCGGCGGAGAGGCAGAGACACGGAGAGACTTCAGAGGCAGGGAGCTCAGAGTTCGCACAGCCAAGCAAGGCACCTCGCATGACAGCGCCTGCGCCCCACCTACCTGGCTGAGCCTTCCAGAGCTCGTCTTGTCTCTCGGGCCGTCGTTGACCACCTAGTCGGTAATCGAGGCACCTTCCTCGAGCCTCCCTGGACCATGGTGGCGCATGGCTGCCGTTCGCCATGGCAGGCAGCGGGTCGCGAGTGCCTACCGCAACACAGCAAGCAAGCTAAGGAAACGGTGGACGGGCGGACTTGGGATCCGATCGCCCTGCATCCGGCGACTTCTTTCGGGCCGATCCGCCTGCTCCTCGGCCGTGCGTGCGTGCTTGCTTGCCCGGCCTGGCCCCGCTCTCGTGTCGATGGAGCCGTCGTCGTCGGCGGGACCCGCCGCATGCCTGGTCTGGCCTGGCCGAGGTCCTGCCCCCCGGCTGCGCGTGCACTGCCACAACGCGCGACTCACCAGGAACGCGCCACTGATGTCTCTCGGCGGCGGGAAGGCCGATCGAGGCTAGGGAAATAGAAGAAGCGCAGAACGGCTGGCCTGGCCAGGCCACGCCGGAGATCGGGCAAGTGGCGAAGCGCAGCGCAGCGCCGGGATGCGCAGAGCGTGCGCCAAGGCAGGTATCGTCGCAGCGCCTTGCAGCGGAGCGGACGGCCGATGATCCGGACGTTCTCAAAGATGCATGGCGGCGGCGGCGAGCGAGTCGGCGTGGGCGGCGGAGCGGCAAAGAGGAGCAAGCTAAGCGGCTGAAGCTACCGCGGGGCTGTTCGCCTTGACCTGGCTGGCCCTTTGAATCTTGGATGCCTCGGTCGCGAGCAAAAGAGGACGTCTGGCGGTCGGGAGTGCGAGGGCCGTGGTGCCTAAGGTGACGGGACCTCCGACGTCGGCATCTATCCACTCTCTACTCGCTGTGTGTGGCGAACCATGTGCCGCTCGGCCGCAGGGGCAGGCGTGGCAGCAGAGAGCGTCCCTCGCCGTTGTCGGCACGCTTGTTCGACGAGGCTGGGCGACGACAGGTAACTTTAGGGCTGAGTGCGGGACCCGACTGACGCCAAGGTCGGGCGGGGCAGCTGGTCCCGCCTGGCCCGAACCTCGGCGACGGGCTCAGCGGCATCAATGAAAAGGTGCGCCGCTCTTTTGTCGTCGGAAGGAGTCGTGTGGGCCGCCATCTGCCGCCTGCCTGGGTCGCTGTGCCAGGTCCGGGTCGCTGGGAACAGGGCGCAATGTCGATCCCTCCCTTGCTCACATGGTACGGTGACTCCGGAGGTCATCGCCCTGAGCCGGCCAGGTCGTCGCCACCGGGCACGTGTCTGTGCCGCCAGGGTGCGGCTCCAAGGCGCTAGGACGTCGAGCAACCCCACCCTCCGCCGACGCGGCCAGCGCGCCAATCCGCACGCTGAGAGCGCCAGAACCCTGCTCCGTACATCATAATGTCCAAGCAGAGCTGCACGGGTTCGGCGGCGGGCGAGAGGTGAGGCGACGATGGCGCGGGGCGGTGGCAGGAGGCAAAGGTGAGTGCGGGAGGAGGTGGGCCAACTCGGCCTGCTTGGACTGCGAACGTGGCGCCCGAGCTCGGATCCGGTCGCGGCCATGTACCGCCAGGCCTGGCGGAAATGAGTCACCGGCACGGGGCCGAGAAGAAAGGCGGGCAGGCGGGCGCTCCCCGGGCCTGCCGCTGCTGCTGCTTCATGCGCACGGCCGGCCTTCGCACCGAGGCCAGCACCGACCGGGCCTTGGCTGGCAGACTGACACTTCGCACTCGACTCCCAACCCATCCCCCCCTCTCAACCATCCTCGCCTCTTTCCAACCTCACTACTCCTGTCCCCGCACGACGCAGCAGCAGCAGCAGCATGAAATATCTCAGCACAAGAGGCGGCGACGAGCGGCTCACCTTTGAGCAGGTGAGTACGGTGCGACGGCGGCCTCCGCCTTGGGCACGTATGATGGACCGCCGCTGACGCTGTCCCTCCTCGCCCGCTCGCTCGACTCTGCCCCGCAACCCCGTCTCGGACGGTCGTCTTGTCTGCCTTGCCTCGCTGCCGCTGCCGCTGCCGCTGCGCTTCTCGTCATCCAGGCGGTCCTGACCGGCCTGGCCCCGAATGGTGGCCTCTACATCCCCGCCGAGGTGCCGCAGCTCCCTTCGGACTGGCAGACCCAGTGGGCCTCGATGAGCTTCTCGGAGCTCTCGTTCCAGGTCCTCTCGCTCTACATCCCCACGGACGCGGCCCAGGGCGGCATCCCGTCCGACGACCTGCGCCAGCTCATCGACAAGTCGTACGCCACCTTCCGCCACCGCGACACGACGCCGCTGGTGCGCCTCGACGAGCGCGAGTGGTGCCTCGAGCTGTGGCACGGTCCCACGTTTGCCTTCAAGGACGTCGCCCTCCAGCTCCTCGGAAACCTCTTCGAGTACTTCCTCCAGCGCAGGAACCGCGGCAAGGTCGGCAACGAGCGCGAGAAGCTCACCATCGTCGGCGCCACCAGCGGCGATACGGGCAGCGCCGCCATCCAGGGCGTGCGCTCCAAGGAGGACATCTCAATCTTTATCCTCCACCCAAAGGGCCGCGTCAGCCCCATCCAAGAGGCCCAGATGACGACGGTGCTCGACGAAAACGTGCACAACGTCGCCGTCGAGGGCACCTTTGACGACTGCCAGGACATTGTCAAGGCCCTCTTTTCCGACGCCGAGTTCAACGCCGCCCACCGCCTCGGCGCCGTCAACTCGATCAACTGGGCGCGCATCCTGGCCCAGATCGTCTACTACTTTTCCGCCTACTTCCAGTTCCGCCGCCAGCTCGGCCTCGCGCCCTCGGACCCAGCGCCGCGCGACCTCGAGTTTGTGGTGCCCACCGGCAACTTTGGCGACATCCTCGCCGGCTACTACGCCAAGCGCATGGGCCTGCCCGCCGCCAAGCTCGTCGTGGCCACCAACGAAAACGACATTCTCCAGCGCTTCTGGACCAGCGGCCGCTACGAAAAGTCGAGCGGCGGCGGCGGCAACAGCGGCAGCAGCGGCAACGCCAGCAGCGGTGCGACGTCGGCCCAGACGGCGCCGGTCGAGGGCTCCTCGGACGGCGCCCAGCAGCAGCAGCACGACGGCGGCGTCAAGGCCACCCTCTCGCCGGCCATGGACATCCTCGTCTCGTCCAACTTTGAGCGGCTGCTGTGGTACATCGCCTACGAGTCGCAGCAGCAGCAGCAGTCGGCAGCGGCGTCGGCGGGCGGATCGAGCCAGAGTCAGGGCCAGGCGGAGCGGGAAGCGGCGGCGGGCCGACAGCTGGCCGAGTGGATGGCGTCGCTCAAGGCCGAGGGGCGGTTGGAGGTCGACGCGGCGCAGCTGGCGCTGGCGCAGCGCGATTTCGAGGCCGAGCGCGTGAGCGACGGCGAGATCCGCACGACGGTGCTCGAATACTTTGAGCGCCAGCCGACAGCGCACTACGCCAAGGGCAGCTACCTCATCGACCCGCACAGCGCCGTCGGGTTCAAGGCGGCGCACAATGTCGTGGCCAAGCGCAGCAGCGCCGGCGACGCGTCGAGCTCCTCGACGACGACCGCGCGCCCGCACCAGGTGGTGCTTTCGACGGCGCACCCGGCCAAGTTTGCAGAGGCCGTCACGACGAGCCTCGAGTCGGCGGGCGCCCAATTCGACTTTGAGCGCGACGTCCTGCCCGCCGAGATGGTCGGGCTGCTCGAGAGGGAGAGGAGGGTGATTGAGGTCAAGGCAAACGAGGGCGGGAAACGCGGCCTCGACGCCCTCATCCACTCGACAAAGAGGGTCGTAGAGGCCCAGGCACAGGTCGTAAAGGCCCGCACAGCCGCCGCCGCTGGCGCCAACACGGCGAGCATCTAGAGAGCGAGATCCGCGCGTCCCCGCCGCCTCGCCCCGCCCCGCGCCGTCGGCACGGAAGGTCGTCAGCCGGCGATGCCGAGGACTCCGCCCCGTCTTTCCCGCCATTGTCGTCGAATGCAATGCCAAGACATAGAGGTCCGACAGAGAGCTGCCCCGGCCGGCTGCGCGCCATGCTGTGCTGTGCTGTGCTGTGCTGTGCTGCGCTGTGCTGTGCTGTGCTGCGCTGTGCTGTGCTGTGCTGCGCTGCGCTGTGATTCTGATGCTGTTACTGGTGTTGGAGTCGGTATTTATGCTGCGAGTACGTTAGCGTATTAGACGGTATGAGAGGTGGTCTACAGTGGTGCTACGTCGCGTCGAGCGCAGCCGACAAGACGGTAGCGCAGGTCGATGCGGAGTATAGTGCGAGGAAGCAGGGGATGGGCCCGTGCCATCCCGCGCGGAGGGGCGCTGTCCGTGCGGGGCCGCCATCGTCGACGGCAGCGTCATCACGCCCACCGAGCGTGGGCCCGTTCGTCCTCGGTCTTGACGAGCGGCGGGGGGCTAGATGCGCGGAGCGGCCGACTCTCGGCCTCAGCGACCGACGGTGCGGGGGCGGTTGCTGGACCCGGGTCGGGCTGTTCCTCCTTCCTCGTCCACACCATGTGCCGCGGTTGTCCGCCATTCTGCTGCCCGCGGGAATCCGGGGCGGATCGATGCCCCCGCGGCGGCGACGAGGGTCGAGAGCCAGAGCGCGGCGTGGGACGGGATGCCGATGGCGGATTGTGGTTCGGCTGCGAGGAGCTCGACAGGTGCGGACTGTAGGTACGCGAAGACGCCGACGAGGGGCGCCTGTCCCGCGAGCCCCGAAAAGGCTGCTGCGAGTCCCTCGAGTCGTAGGCACATCGACTGTCGCCAGAGCCGCGGTGGTCTCCATGATCGTTAGGCTGCTCGCGGCGGCCTCGCGGCGTACGTCGGCGTTGGTGCCCGGATGGTGACGGCCGGTCGTAGGGCCCCGGAGAGGGTCGACTGCGGAGGTTGCGCGACGGCGTGCCCCCCTGGCGAGGATGCTGGGACGGTGAACCCTGATCGAGAGGCCGGCGCGGCAACGTCGAGGGCCTATCGTCGAGGCGCCAAGATGGGAAGGCAGAGGGCGCGCGCGGCAGCGGCTGCGGCTGCGACGGGCCCAGAGGCACAAAGTTGGCCGAGGAGCCAAAGATGGGCAGCGGCCGTGGTGGCAGACCCGGTGGCCTGGGCGGCAGTCGGCTCCGATTCGGCGAGTCGACTGGGGGTTCGGTCATGGGCCTGCGCCGATTCTCCCGCTGCTGCTGCTGCTGCTGCCCGTGCCCGCCACGGTCATGGGAGGCAAAGTCGGATCGACGGCTCAGCAGCTCGGGTGCCACCGGACGGGCCGCCTGGACCGGTTCGCGGCGCGTTGCGGCCTCGTCTCGAGACGTCGACGGAACCGGCGAGGACGCGGTCAGGTCCAGCGGCGACAGGCGCGCCGGGGCGACCCGCGGCGGAGCAGGCAAGGGCGGTGTCTCGACAGACACGTCCGACGCTGCAGAGGACGACGACGACGAGGATGAGTCTGACGAGGGTTCCGGCGATGCCGCCTTGCGCTTTCTGCTTGCCGGGGCTGTTGCTGGAGCTGCCCCTGAGCCTGCTGCTGCGCGGATGACCGGGGGCCGTGCCGGCGAGCTGGACCGCTGCGACTGCTGCCGCTGCTGCTGCTGCTGCCGTGGCCTCTGCACCTGCTGCGGTCTGCCTTGCTCCATATGTTGCGTTGGCGCTTGCTGCTGCGGTCGTTGCGGCGCTTGCTGCTGCGGTCGTTGCGGCTCCTGCTGCTGCTGTCGTTGCTGTTGTCGCTGCTGCTGCGCCTGTTGTCGCTGCTGCTCCTCTTGCTCCTGCTGCTCGCGCTGCCGCTTGGCCTGCTTCTTGGCCTGCTTTCTGGCCGCCTTTTCCTGCGCCGCCTGCTCCTCTTGCTGCTTCTGCTTCTGCAGCTCCTCCATCTCGAGCAGCTGGCGCGTCGTCGGTGGGAAGAGAAAGTCGAAAGCCTCGGGGATGTGGGTGCCCGTGCTGCGGCTGATGCGCACCACGCCCGAGACGCGCGTGGTGAGCGCGTCCTTGGAGCGGCCGACAAACAGCTGGCCCTTGGTCCCCTTGTCGCCCCACTCGGACATGAGGATGCCAAAGATGCGCGAGCGCTCCGAAATGTACTTTTTGGTGCGGTCGACGGGCGTGCGCTTGAGGATGTCGTCGAGCTTCTGGAAGAGGAGGCGGTGGGTCTTGGCGTCCCAGTGCTTGCGCGAGCCGCTCTTGCTGTCGACGGCCATCGACTTGAGCATGCTCCACGCGTGGCGCTCCTGCTCCGAGGCGTTGGCGCTCGTCGCCTGCCGCAGCTGCGGCGCGACGCTCTTGCCGAAGCCTGCGGGGGCCGGTGTCGGAGCCCGGGTCTGGACGCTGCGCAGGTGGTGCGACGACGGCCCGGCCTCGGCGCTCTGTGCGCTTCGCTCCGCCTCCTCCATCTCCCGCCGCAATCGCTTCCGCTGCTTCTTGCTGAGCTGGATCGTCTGGGGCGGCTCGGACGTCGGCTCGGACGGTGCGGAGTCAGGCTGGGGACCGTCATCCTCGGGCTCGAGCAGCTGCATGCTGACCTCGTCTTCGTCTGCCTCTGAGCCCTGCGCCGAGTGTCGTGCGGGCTTCGAGGGGGTCGGGGCGGAGCTCTTGGCGAAGACGACCTGGCCCGAGCCGGCGGCGGCGCTCCAGATGGATTCGTCGACCTCCCATAGGTCCTCGTTTGCCTCTTGGATGTACAGCCGTACCTCTTTGGGCGGACATTCTAGGCGGGCGCCGGCGATCTTCTGGATCTCGCGGTACTCCTTTGTCGGATCGGCGAGGACCTTGCCGTGCTCGCCGCAGTCGATCCTGAGCCAGGCCGGGGGCATGTTGGGCGAATGAGGGCCGTGGCCGCGATGACGGCGGCTCGGGGTGGCGCAAGGTCAAGTCAGCCGGCCACCCTCCGGGTAGGGGACGTATGTCGCGGAGCTGGTCGGTCAAAAGAGGGCGATAGCCGTTGCTGAGCAGCCGTCTGCCTCCTAGGGAGCCATGGGGCGGGACTGTGAAGCAGCAACTCGAGACGCAGCGGGAAATGAGTGGTGAAGGGTGGGGGTGGGAGGAGATGAAGGTGAAGGGCCAATGCGAAGGTGGCGAGGGGTCCAAGCCCTCTAGCCCTCTAGCCCTCTAGCCCTCTGGCCCGCCAGCCGGCCAACCCGCCAGCCTTTGCGGCCATTTTTGTCCTCAATTTTTTGAAGGCTTCGCAAGTGGAGTCCGCCGCCCACTCAGCAGCCAGCCTGGCCCTCGAAGGCACGCCGCTGGCCAGCTCCATCGCACACTTCCTCGCAGACACCCCTGCCTGTCGACGGCACCGGTCCAGCCGCAACACCAACGTGGCGCACATAGCGCACGACTCGGCGGCTTCCGTGAAACAAAGAGACCCTGGCATTACGAGACCGAGCAAGCGATGTGGGAACCATACAGCAGGCGGGAAATGAGGCGCGCCAGAAGGGACCTGAACGAGGGGTGAAGGGCCGGGCAGGACCGACGCTAGAGGAAGACGAGCCGATTCCCGGTCTGCTGAAGCACGCCGAGCGACGTGTACTCCATCAGGCACTCTTGCAGCTGATCCTCGAGGAAGCCGCTGGCAATGATCCGCTGCCGCACGTCGCGCATCTGCAGTTCCTGCAGGTCCCCGCCGGCCTCGTCGTCGTCGTCGTCCATGTCGTCCATGTCGTCCATGCCGTCGCCTCCCGTCTCTCGGTTCGGTCCGCGCCCTATCCTGCCTCCGTGGCCGGCCTTGCGGGACGACGACGCGTTGGAGGCCATGTCGCGGATGATGCGGTAGATTTTCGAGATGGGCGACGTGTCCTGGCCGGCGTCGGTGCGGCCGCTGTGGGCGTGCAGGCTGGCCTTGGACACGTCCATCAGCCGCAGCGCCTCGTCGACGTCGGCGATGCACACCGACTCGTCGAACCGCAGCCGGGCCAGCGCCTGCGACAGCCGGATGACGCCGAGCAGCGTCCTGGCCGATGTGTACGTGTACGACTGCTGCTTGAGCTCGTCCTCCTTGTGCTGCGCCCGCAGCTGGACGTAGGCGCCCACGACGTAGTCCGACACCTCGGGCGGCACCGTCGGCCGCTTTTGCCGCGCCACGGCAATGTAGTGCCGCATCAGCACCGGGTCGATGACGTCGTGCTCGAGCTCCGGGTGCGAGTTGTGCATGTGGACGTAGGTGACGTGCTGCGCCAGCCGCTCGTCGTCGTCGCGCGTCGGCGTGTCGAGGATGAGGTAGAGGATGTCGAAGCGCGACAGCAGCGCCGCGGGCAGGTTGATGTTGTCCACCGGCGACACGCGCGGGTTGTAGCGCCCGTAGAGCGGGTTGGCCGCCGCCAGGATCGAGGTGCGCGCGTTGAGCGTCGTCGTGATCCCGGCCTTGGAAATCGAGATGGTCTGCTGCTCCATGACCTCGTGGATGGCGGTGCGGTCGCCCTCCTCCATCTTGTCAAACTCGTCGATGCACGCGATGCCGTTGTCGGCCAGGACCAGCGCGCCGCCCTCGAGCACCATCTCGTCGGTCACCGGGTCGCGCATCACGGCCGCCGTCAGGCCGACGCCCGACGATCCGCGGCCCGTCGTGTAGATGCCGCGCGGCGCCACCTTGCTGATGTACTTGAGCAGCTGCGACTTGGCCACACCCGGGTCGCCCATCAGGCAGACGTTGATGTCGCCGCGGATCTTCATGCCGTCGCCCACCGTCTTGCTGACGCCGCCGACGAGGAGCAGCAGCAGGCACTTTTTCACGTCGTCGTGGCCGTAGATTTCGGGCGCGATCGAGGCGGCCAGCTTCTGGTAGAGGGCCGGGTCGTCCTTGAGCTCGGCGATGCGCCGGGCGATGGCGTCGGTCCGCTCGAGGGCGTCGTACTGCTTCTTGAGCTGGTGCACAAACTGGGCGTCGAGGTACGTGTCGGTGAGCAGGCCGGCGCGGATCGCCTTGAAGCCCGAGTAGGGCATCGGCAGAAAGATGCCGCCGACGTGGACGACGTCGCCCGGGTTCATGCTGCGCGTCAGGGGCCCGTAGACGTGGATCGTCATCGAGCGCGGGATGTGGCCGACGGGCACCTGGTCGGCCATCTCCTGGATTTTGACCTCCTGGAACGGCACAAACTTGCTCGCCCGCACCTGCGGGTAGAGCGGGCCCTTGGTCTTGTTGGTGGTGCAGCGGCGGCTGTTGCACACCGTCAGCGGCATGTACTGCCGCGACGTGACCTCCTGGAAGATTTCGGCGCCGCAGACGTCGCACGCGTAGGCGTCGACCAGCAGGAAGGGCTTGACCTCGGAGACGCGCGTCACGATGCCGCGCACCGTGATGAGCTTGCCCAGGTGAGCGCCGCGCACCGAGCGCACCGCCAGCGGCTCCTCGCGGTCGGTGGGCTTAAAGTAGAGCGTGTAGCGGCGCAGCAGGACGGGCGGGAAGACGTCGGCCTCGTCGTCCTGGGTCTCCTGCTGCCCCTCGACGGTGCGGGCGTTGCGCTCCATGCGCTGGTGGCGGATGACGTCGAGCACGTCGTCCTTGTGGCTGATGTCCTTGTCCGGGTTGGGCATCTCGGCGTCGACGCAGTCGCAAAACAGCTCGACGTAGCGCTTGGCGTTGTTGCGGATGGCGGCGACGAGGACCTTGCCCGACTCGCCCGTCTGCGTGTTTGTGTGGGAGGCGACGTCCTTGAGGTCGATGACGAGCGACTCTTGCTCGCGGTTGGCGATGCGCTGAAGCTGCAGCATGTAGACGGCGACGTGCCGCGCCGGGTCACGCCGTGCGCCGCGGCGGCGTGCGCCGTCGACGTCCATCTCGTCGAGGCTGCCGGCGAGGAGGCGCTCGACGTCGGCGTCATCGTCGCCCTCGTCGTCGGCCTCGACCTGCGTGGGGTGTAATGTGTCTAGGCGGGATTCCTCGGCCTTGAAGAAGCGAAGGAAGTCGGCGATCTTCTGGCGCTCCTCGGCGTAGTCGATCGAGAGATTGATCGTCGGCAGGATGGGCCCGGTCGTCGTCATCGTGGGCGGCGGTGCGTTGGGCCGTCGTTCCGACTAGCGAGCGAGCGAGCGAGAGACGGCGTGTGGTGGGCTGCGGCAATCAATGCCGGACTGAGGGCGGGGTCGGCTGGCGAGAGGGCGTGCTGTGTCGGCCCAGAGCGCCAGAAAAGGGGATCAGAGTGGGAATGGGCGCTGGTCAGGGTATACCGAGTGCTCTTTGTTGGATCGCAGCCTCTTGATGGGATGGCGCAAGGTCGAAGAGCGGGGAGCCACGTAGACGAGCGACGCGACGATGAGGCGGACCTGGATGTGAGCGGGCGAGCGGGCGGGCGAGCGGGCGGGCGGGCGGGCCGACGGGATGGATGACGGGGTATGGTGAGGATGGCGGCGATGGCAGCAGGTGGCGGTTGATGGAGAGCGATGGGACGGAGCCCCGAGCGAGCGAGCCCAGATGTCGCCCGCCTGTGACCTGCCTGCTCGCCTCCTCTCTTCGCGACAGGCAGACGGACCAGCAGGCGCGTCTCTTGCAGGCAGGCCAACTTCCAACTTCGTCGACTCTCGCTCGACCGCTCGCTCGCCTGCCTGCGCCTCGGCCTCGGGCTTTTCGAAATTTACGCGTCGCGCTCGCAACTCCCCGCGCACAGGAGGCAGTCCCGCGCCTGGGCCAGCGGGCGGTCGAGCCAGGTCAGTAGTCTAGCAGAGCCTTCGGAGGGTCCTCGGTCTCCCAGAGGGTGCGATCCATCAGCACAAGATGCGATGCGCAGAGGGCTCGTGACTGGCTCCAGACCAGATGCCGGCGACAAAGGGATGGCGCCGACGGCGAGACGGCGAGGAGCCGGCTCGTCGTGCCAAGCCAGCCTCTCCTTCGCACCACCGACCGGCCGGCCTCATCGCAGACGACTCGAACCATCCATCATCACGGCAGGCGGGGCTCTCCCTCTCCCTCCATCGCCATCGCGCACGGGCGGCGCCTGCTTCCGTTGCGGCGGTTGACCCGTGGATCGCACCGCGTCGTCGCTGCGATCATCATCTGCGGCCCCGGCGCGTCGCACCTCGTGGCGTCCGATGCAGAGCTAGGAATACTGCGTTTTTTTTTTCAATCCTGCCAATCTCGTATACAGCTCGGTGTGCGTGACAATGGTTCGTGTGCGTACCGCTCGCGCGCCGTGCCGCCAGGTATCGTTGGACGGGAGCGGCGAGGCGGCGAGGCGGCCGTGCTGGCTTACCAGATGGTGAAGCCGCCGTCGGGGCGGATGACGGATCCCGTCATGTACGACGACTTGTCGCTGAGCAGCAGGATGGCGGGCTCGGCCTGCTCGTGGGGCTCCGAGAAGCGGCCCATGGGGATGCTGCTGGCCTGGTAGTCGCGCACCTTGGCGTCCATTCCCGACGTCTGCTCCGTGTTGCAGAAGCCGGGCTCGAGGATGTTGACGCGGATGCCGTGCTGGGCCCACTCGGCGGCGAGGCACTTGCCCAGGTTGGTGACGGCGCCCTTGGACGAGTTGTAGAAGACCTGGGTGAGGGCCTGGTTGGGGCCCGACTGGTTGTAGATCTCGGAGCTCATCGACGACGTAATGACAATCGAGCCCTTCTTGTAGCCCGACTCGATCCACAGCTGGGCGACGGCCTTGGCCGAGTTGAAGACGCCGAGGACGTTGGTGTCGTAGACGTAGCGGAAGTCGTCCGACGTCAGCTCAACGGCGGGCTTGACGACCGAGACGCCGGCGTTGGCGAGCAGGCCCGTAATCTGGCCCAGCTCCTCCTGCGCCTGCTTGAGCGTCTTCTTGACCAGGTCGGCGTCACCGACGTCGCACTGGTACGCCTTGCACTTGACGTTGAACTCCTTGGCCACCGACTCGGCCGCCTCCTGCGCCTTGGGGTGCGAGCGGTAGAAGATGGCGACGTTGGCACCGGCGTTGGCGACGGCCTTGCTCATGGCGAGGCCTGAGAGGGGTCAAAGGCGATGTGGGAAAGTCGAGAAGACAAGCCAGTTGCGATTGGGGTCAGCAGTCTGCCTTTGCACGCAGTCAGGGCACCGTGGGCCTCGACCAAAGCCGTCCCGGCTCGGACCGGCCAACGGGCGTTCCCACGCCACGTCACCGTCCCAGCACGGCAACACCGCGTGCCTCGTGCGTAGACGGAGGGTGCCGTCGGGATCCTCGAGTCGAGTCTCGCTTGGCAGGAACGGGCCGACACTCACCGATGCCGCGGTTACCGCCGGTAACGACGACGGTCTGTCCCTTGAGATCAATGACGAAAGGCATCTTGGATGGTTCTGTCCGACGCGGTCGAGGTGAAGGAGGGCAGAGGCGCAGAGAGGCGCAGAGAGGCGACGGAAGGGGTCGCAAGAGACAGTTGTCAGCACTGTCTCGGACGACGCCGACGATGCTCTCATCTCATCCATGGCTGGGCAAAGCGACGACGGCAGCGGCCCCTGGTGGCCTCGACCGGCTCGCAGCATCGCCGTCGACGGCGACGGCAGATCGGTGCAAAAAGACCGTCAACTCACAGCTAGAGGCTGGCGGTGATGGAGATGAAGGTGGCGATGGTGAGAGTGCGATGCAAGGCAGCGAATGGAAGGTGGGTGGAGGCAGGGAGAGAGGGGAAGGGAGTACCAGAGGACCGCCACGGGAGCGAGCACAGGCTTAAGTAGGCCAAGGAGGGGAGGCTGGCAGAGCAAGCAAGCCGGCAAGCCAGCAAGCGCTGGCCATCGCAGGCGGCCGTCGTCAGTCAGCGCACGGGGCGACGGCCCCAGCCTCAGCCAGCCTGGATCTGGGGCCTGCCTGGCTGCCTCGCTGCCTGCCTGGCTGCCTGCCGCGAAGCCAAGCCAAGCCAGGCCAGGCCGTGGGGAAGAAGCGCGGCGTGGGAGAGAGAGGCAGGCAAGCCAGGGTGCAACCCTCCGAGACGAGAGGCGAGAGGCTAGGCGACTGGCGAGGCCTCCAGACCGGCCGGCGAAGCGGATCGAAGGCCAACCAGGCGGGGACCCTGGGCTTGCCTGCTGCTGCTGCTTGCTGGGCCCTGACCCCGCCTGCTGGCGGTACGCTTCGCTGCGCTGGGCTGCTCGCTGCACGGTGCCACCTCGCTACGTCGCCGCGCAGGGCGGACGCTACGATGGCTCGTGCTCGACCCTGACACACGCCCGCGCACACCCAGCCTGCTGGCGGGCCTAGGCAGGCAGGCCAGTTAGGCCTGTCCGGTTGTGGAGGCGGCTGGCCTGGCCGCTCGGGAAGCTGCTGGCCGCTGCCCTGCCTTTTCCCGATCCTGCGCAGCGCAGGCCAACCGGCCCCAGGCAAGCAAAGCAAAGCAAGGCAGGGCATGGCAACGCTCGGCCACGGCACCGCCCCCGCTCTCGATCGGCGGACATCCATCCATACGGCTCTGTCGCACGCCTTTGCTTCGAGCCTCTATCTGCTTGATGCTGCTGCTGAGCCCGTCGCATGGCATGGCATGGGAAAGCGGCGGTGGATGTGCTGGTGCCAAGCAACCAACCAAGCAGGGCCAGGCCCATCCGACCGTCCGCTCGCTGCCAGCCATCGGGGCGACGATGCTTGGTGGGGGCAGGCCGAACCTTCGAGGGCTCGCTCTTGGAAGGTCGTCGAACGGGCGACGGCAGGCCATGCTTCCGCCGGTCCAAGGTCGGCGCCGAGGATGTGGGCCGCGATGCACGCCCAGCATCGCCCGCACCAGCCAAGGATCGGGGAAACGAGCTTATCGGACTGCTTCACCCGATCTGCTCGATTTCCTCGAGACGGCGAGGATGGCGGCAGGCCGGGCCTCGCACGGTCAGACGCAGCGGAGAGGTGGTCGAGCAGGCAGGCAGGGCGCCGGCCGGGCCAGAGCGAGGCCAGGCAGGCAGGGTGCGGACCTACCGCCGCCGGAGCAGCTAGACGTACGGCAGGGCAGGCCCGTCCACCTGGCGGATCAAGCGAGGCAGGGGGCCCTGCACCGCCTGCCACCGCCTGCCACACAGGCCAGGCCGGGCCAGGCTGCCGGTGTTGTTCGCAGCAGCACAGGTAGGCCTGCTTGCCAGGTCGCTCGACTACTCACCCTCGCCGCCGCCACCATTGCGCGTCCATCAATCCCCGCTCCTCTGGCTCGGCGCTCCCTGATCGCCCGCGCATCCGAACCTCGAAAGCTGCGCAACTGCCGCCAACACCTCTCGCATCGCCGCCCCAGCCACGGCCGCGCAGCCGCGCAGCGCAAGACGGGAGCGACGAGGCCAGAGCCAAGGAGCGAGGGACAAGGCCATCCCCACGCCCACGCGCCTTTTCACCTTCGACGGCGACGACACCTGTTAGCGTCTGAACCCCGTCCAACACACCCAAGATGCCGCCGGCGGGCGACCCCGTCCACAAGGGCACGCTGGTATGCGTCGTCCTCAAGGCCGTGAGTAGCCTCTGCCGCCGCATGCGCCGCCCTCCGCTATGCGTGGGCGCTGATGCTTGGTCTCTTCTCTCCTCCTTCTATCGCCCCTGCCCTCTCCTCTTCGCTCGAACCTGCGCCTCCGCCGCCGCCGCCGCCGCCGCCGCCGCCGCCGCAGAAAAACCTGCCCAACAAGCGGTCGATTGGCAAGCAGGACCCCTACTGCGTTCTCGCCATGGGCTCCGAGCAGCAAAAGACCAAGCCCGACAAGCGCGGCGGCCAGCACCCGACCTGGGACGAGCAGCTCCACTTTGAGGTCTACGAGGACATGGAGGACGCCCTGGCCAAGCGCACCGGCGACGCCGCCCCCAGCGGCAGCGGCAGCAACAGCAACAGCAGCAGCGTCTCGAAAGCCACGGGCTCGGCGGCCAGGTCCAAGGGCGGCAAAAAGGTCCTCAAGGTCTCGTGCTACGCCGACGACTCAAAGGACCCCGAGTTCATCGGCGAGGGCCTCGTCGACCTCACCGACACGCTCAAGACGGGCGAGTTCGACGAGTGGGTGCCCATCAAGGCAAAGGACCGCTACGCCGGCGAAGTCTACCTCGAGCTCACCTTCTACAGCGCCGCCGCGCCCCCCAAGCGCAAAAAGGCCATCAAGCCCGTCGTGTCGGGCAACGACACCTACGGCGGCGCCGGCACCTTCCAGGACATTGACGACCTCGGCGAGCCGCCCGCCGCGCCCCCCAAGCCGTCGGCCTCGTCTTCGTCCTCTGCTGCCGGCGCCGCCGACATCCCGGCCTCGATGCGGCCCGGCGGCGGCCACCGCTCGCAGATGTCCGGGTCGATGTCGGTGAGCAACCTGTCGAGCCTGCGCCCGTCGTCGGGCATGGCCCACTCGGCCACGATGAGCGACATTCCCTCGTCGCTCCGGCCCAGCTCGTCGCTCGCCCAGATCGACGCCTACACGCCGCCCTACGCCCCCGCCAGCATCGGGCGAGGCTCCAGCCCGGCACCGCCGCCCGCGCCCCAGCACTCGGGCGATGGCGCGGGCGAGTTTGGCCAGCAGCCGTCGCACCTGCCGCGCCGCAACAGCTTCGTCGCCAACGGGTCCGAGTATGGCGGCGGCATGGTGCCCTCGGCCTCGTACTACGGCCACAGCGCTGCGCCGTCGCAGGCGACCATCGTGCCGAGCTCGTACGGCGGCGGCGGCGGCGGCGGCGTTGCCCTCGACCGGTACGGCACCATGTCGTCGATGGCGTCGACGTCTTCGCTGTCGTCGTACGCGCAGCAGCTGCCGGCGTCGGCGACCATGTCCCACCTCTCGTCGTACAGCGGCAGGCAGGATCCGGCCGAGCAGCTGAGCCACTCGATGTCGGCCATGAGCTTCCACCAGCATCAGCCGCCGCACCAGCAGCCTCCTCACCACCACCACCTGCCGACGGCTGCAGGTGCGGGCACGGGCGACAAGCCGCTGCCGCCTCCGACGCCCACGCCGGCGTCAAACGCCACGCCGCCCTCTTCTGCGCTCCCTCCGCAGTCGCACATCTACCAGCATCATCCGCAGATGTCGAGCGGCTATCAGGCGCAGCCACCACCGCCCCAACCTCAGCACAGCTACACGCCCCAGCCGACCCACGCCCACCTCGGTCCGACGCCGCCGCCGCATCCCGCGTCGGCGCCACCGACGCACGGCGAGTATGGCCAGGGCCTTAGTGGCGGGCCACCGCCTCCCGCCGGAGGCAGCCACTACTACGGCGGCGGCGGCGGCGGCGGCGGATACGACGAGCCTGCTAGGCCAGTCTCGCCTGCCGCGTCGACCTACAGCAGCGTGGCGCCGTCGGTGATCAACGCGCAGGCCTACTACCAGCAGCCGACGGCGGGTGGCAGCGGCGGCCTGCACCCGCAGCACCAGCCGCCTCGCGCCTCGTCTCCGGCGCTGTCGAGCAGCGCGTCGATGGCGATGCCCGTCGCCTCGCCGTACCAAGCGCCGTACGGCTCGGTGGCGATGGGAGCGGACGGCAGCCTGCCGCCGATGAGGAGGGCGCCACGGCCGTTGCCGTCGACGCAGCCGATGATGCATCAGTCGCCCGCGGCGGCGACGGCCACACCGCCTCCTCTCGCTCCTTCGCCTGCAAACGGCGGCGTCGGCGGTGGTAGCGCAGTCTACGGCGGGCAGGCGCCGTCGGTGGTCTATCAGCACCAGCACCAGCATCATGGGGCCGCTGCTGGGCCGGGGTCGGCTTCGGCGACGACGCCATCGGCACCTTACGCTCCGCCGTGGGCTCACCAGGCTGCACCACCTCCCGGTCCGCCTTCGCACCACTACCCGCCCTCTTCTGCTCCTCCGTCTGCACCTGCGCCAGCGCCGACGACGGCACCGCAGTGGACGCAGCAGCAGCCGTCGTACCTCCAGGGCCATCCGCACCAACATCCGCCGCCGCCGCCGCAGCAATACGACGCGGGTCCACCGACATCGTCCTACCCGTACCAGCACCACGGAGCGGGGAGCGGCATGTCGTCGACGTCGTCCTACCCGTCCCATCTTTACGCCCACTATTCGGCTGCTGCTCCGCCATCGTAGTTGGCGCCCCCCCCCCCCCCCCCGCCGTCCCTTGCGACCAACGTCGGCTGGGGGACCCACGCGGCAGTGGAGGATGACGAAGAAAGAGGAGGGCACCGAGGGATGAGGAATAGGGGATGGATGTGTGAGAGCGAGGGCGAGGGCGAGGGCGAGGAGGATGGTATGATATAGAAAAATGCTTGTTGCAATTCAACGGATCGTCGTGTGGACGTCGTGCGTGCCATGTCGCCGCGTCTGCACACCGCCGCGCGTGGGCGTGCGTTCTGGCCCCTACGTCGTTCGGCTGTGGCACTAGGCGCTGACACTCCTTCTCCTACTCCTACTCCTACTCCTGCTCCTGCTCATACTGCTACCGCTCTCACTCCGGCTCCGGCCCCCGCTCCGTCCCCCACTCACGGGTCGACCACGACGCTCCGGGTCGAGACTACCGCTCCTGCTGCTGCTGATGCTGCTGCTGCTACGTCGCCTCTGCTGCAGCACAGGTGGCCGAGCAGGCGGTGGACCAGGCGGCGCAGGCGCAGGCGGTCGGGATGGCGCGGCCTGTCCGCCGCGATCGCGTCGAGGGCTGGGAGAGCGGCTGCGGCTGCGGCTGAGGCTGCGCGAGTTCCTCGAGTCGTACGAGCGCGAACGAGAGCGCGAGGGGCTCCGGCCTCGACGTCCAGCCGCGCGTCGGCGGTCATCGTCGTCGTCATCGTCGTGCGGGTCGCGGTGAGGCTGCGTGCGGCGCGGTG
>NW_006920884.1:429952-440387 GCF_000417875.1 Pseudozyma flocculosa PF-1
GTCGTAGCCGCGGCGTTGCGGCGAGCGCGATGCCGGGCGGCCGCGGGGCTCGGGGCTGGTAGCGCGACGCGCGCCTCTCCTGGTTGAGCTGTTTCTTCCTCTCCCAGTCGCGCCTCCTGGCCTCGTCGGCCTGGCGCCGCTCTTCGATGCGCTGCAGCTTCTTGCGCTCCTGGAGCTCGCGGTCGAATGCGTCTCCCTCCTTGTACTCGGCATCGATGCCGAGGGCGCGCTGCATCTTGGCCTCCTCGATCGTCTTGGCCATGCGGAGGGCGTGGGTGTCCGAGGGGCGGAGCGACTTGGTCTCGGCGTGCGTGGCCGCGCCAAACGACGAGGCCGGGTTGGCGAGCGCATCCTGCAGCGTCCGCCTGAGCGCCGCTACCTGCTCCTCGACCTCGTCTGCGGGCAAGCCCTCTTCCTCTAGCTCGTCCTGCAGCTCCATGCAGCGCACCTCGACCTTGCGCTTGCGCTCGTGGTCGAGGATGCCGGCATCCGGCTGCACGTGGCGGGCGCGCCCGCCAACGTCGTCCTTGAAGTCGGTGGCGCCGCGGTCCTTGCGCCAGTCGTCGCGCGGTTTGAGGTTGGACAGGTTGCGCTGGATGTAGCCGTTGGTGCCTGAGCCTCGCGCCGACTTGAGGCCGATGCCGTTGTACATCCTGGCAAGCGTCGAGAGGGGGAAACGGTGGAAGGTTGAAGGATGGCTGGTCTCGTGAAGATCGCAGCGGGCGAGGCCGTGCAAGATGAGCGGGAAGAGCGAACGGCTGTCTGAAAGCGAGGATTCCTGAGAGCCGCTGTGGCGGCGGTGGCAGCGGTGGTGGCGGTGGCGGCGGCAGTGGTGGTGGAGAAGAGTCAAAGTGTTGGCAAGGCAGCGTCTGGCCATCTCGGGAAGGCAGCCCAGCCCCCGCCGCCTGGCCTCGCCAGCTGCGCCTAGTGCGCCGCCAAATTTCCTTGGCTGGCGCGCCAGGCCAGGCACGCGTCCCGACAGACTCGGCCGGGTCAGATCTGAGCGGCGCCGACCCCGTTCAGTCTCTGTCTCTCTCTCTCTCTCTCTTCCGCGCCTCGACGCTGGGACGCCATCATCTCGGTCATGCTGGCTGCCGCCTGAAAGCGAGCAAAGGGTGCGATTGGGCAAGGAACAGGTGCGAATGGCTAATAGTACAAGTGTGTGGATGCGTTTGCAGGTGCTGATACAAGCGGGCCAGGCGGGCAGGGCGAGGGAGACAGACCACGACGACAGAGAGGGCGAGGAGCGTCGCCAACGAGCTCATTGGCCGCGCATGGCATTCTTGCTGGCGCTGCGGCCGGGCGCACGCCGCTTCTTGCGTCCGAAGCGCGCGTCGTCCGAGAGGGCCTCGACGCCCTGACCCTCGTCGCCGCCCCCCTTGGACAGGCCGGCGCCAAAGCTGTCGGCGTCCTTTTTCTTCTTGGCCGCCTTGGCATTCTTCTTCTCGGCCGCCTCGTCGTCCCACGCCTTTTGCGAGTCGCGCGAAGGCGTCCAGGTGAAGCTCTGGCTGCCGACGCCGCCCGCCGCCGCCGCCGCCGCCGCGTCGAAGTCGTCGTCGTCGCCGCCCCGCCGCGAGGTCGAGGTGCGCGAGCTGCGGCTCTTGAGTCGATCCTCGAACGTGCGCTTCTTGCCGCCGCTAGGCTTGCGCGCGCGCGAGACGTCGACATCGGCCTCGTCCGAACCGATGTCGGACTCGTCCGAGTCGACCATGCGCGGCCGTCCGCGCTCCGGCTTGGCGGCGCCGTTGCGCGACGCCAGCCGCTCCGGCTCGAACTTGGGCAGCGGCGCCGCAGTGCCGCCCTTGCGCGGGTCGAACTGGCCCAGGTCGCCGTCGTCGCTGCTGTCGCTGTCGTGGTCGCTCTCGCTCATCTCGTCCTCCTGGTCCGGGTCGAGCGATTCGCGGTCGCTCTCGTTCTCCTCGTCCTCGACGGCCGTGAGCTTCCGCGGGCCGTCGCGCTGCTGCCCCTGCTTGTCGGCGGCGCCCGGGTTGAGCAGCGCAAACTCGCGCGTCGACGTGTCGACCTGGAACTCCGGGTCGGTGAAGAGCTTGCTGAAGCGCGAGTCCTCGAGCAGGTTGGTGGCGCCGGGCTTGGCCTTGGCCTCGGCCTCTCCGCCCGACCTGGCCGCCTTTCTGGCCTCGACGGCGGCGTCCTTGGCCACCTTTTCGGCCAGCTCGCGGTTGACGCGCACCGAGTCGCCCACCTTTGGCGCGTTCTTGACGGCGCGGATGCGGCTCTCGGCGCGCTTCTCGAGCTTGGCCTTGATGGCACGCTCGCGGGCGTCGGAAAAGGCCGTCGGGTTGGCCAGCAGCCGCGCCTTGTCGTACAGGCCGAGCGAGACGAAATAGCCGTGCATATAGGGGCGCAGCAGCTGCGTGCCGACGAGGTGCGACATGCCCAGCCGCTCGAGCTCGGCGCGGTCGAGGAACTTGAAGTCCTCGTACACGCCCTTGCCCGAACCCGCCCCGCCGCCCTCGACGCCGTCCATCTCGTCGGTGAGGCTGTCGATGTAGCTGCACCACTTGGGCGCCGGGCCGAGCGCCGGGACGTACCAGGCGGCCATCTGCGTGCCCTCGACGGCGGCCATCAGCAGGCCGGTGCCGGGGTAGTGGTGGATGTCGTTGATGTCGGTGGCCGACGAAGGCGGCGTGACCGAGACGAGGTTGTCGCCCGTCTCCTTGTCCCACACCTTGACCACCTTGGCGTCGGCGCTGAGCACCTTGCCCTCGGCCTCGGAGCGGGTGCGCGGGCCGACGCCGCCGGCGCGCGACGACGCCTTGTCGCCGGGCCACGAGAGCGACTTGATCGGCAGGCCGAAGCCCTGGTCCTTGGTCTGGTAGGGCCGCTCCATGCGCAGGTCGTAGAGGAGGACGTGGCCGGTGTTGGTGCCGGCGGCGAGGTTGAGGCCGTCCTCTGCGCCGCTGATGGCCGTGACGGCGAGCGAGGAGAGGGCCTCCTTCTGGATCGCCTGCTCGTTGTCGTCTGGCAGCACGCCGGGCAGCGCCCTGCGGGCCACCATGAACGCGGCGTCCATGACCGAGGGCGTCGCCACGCTCAAGACGCCCGCCCGCCGCCGCGCTCTCGGGTCCCACAGCTCGACGACGCCGGTCCCCTCGGTGCCAAAGCAGAGCAGGCCGTGCGCCGGGTTGACGTCGACGGCGTTGCAACCCGTCACCTCCGCGCCGCCGTTGCCGCCGTCGGACCCGCCGAGCACAAAGGGGGCGAGGAAGCGTCCCTGGTCGAGATTGAGGCGGTAGACCTCGCGGCCGGCCGCACCCACGATGGCGTCGGCCGAGGGAAAGTGGTAGCCTAGCGCGCGGCCGAAGCGGGGCAGCCGCACCCGGGCGTGGGCGCCGCCCTGCGTCTGGAGCTCCAAGGACCGATCGCCTTGGAGGTGGAGCGATTTCGTCCAGTCGTCGGAGAGCATCTGCGTGCACGAGGAGAGCGATGGAGGGGATCAAAGGAAGGCCACGAAAGCTGTCAACAGGGCGTGCCGATCGATCAAGGCGCTGGCTCTGCCGCTCCCCAACCCCCAGCGCTCCTTTTCGAGGTCAGATTGCTTTTCTCCGCTCCGGGACGGAACGAGTCCGCCCCTGCAGCAAATGTAGATAAGTTTTTGTATGTGTAGAACATCATGCCGAGAGGAGGAGGGGGGTTGGGGGGGCTAGCCGGCGGAGCAAAGGCGGGACGACGGCGGGATCGTTTGCGCGCGCGGGCAACACTCACGAGAAAGTCGACGTTCTCGGCGTCGGTGTGCCTCTCAAACTTGAGGCTGAGCTGCTCGCACTCCCACACGCGTATCTGTGGCTTGTAGGTGCCTGTTGCGACGATGTTGTTCCCGTCGCGGGTGCTGCGGATCTTGTTGCTGGCCTCTGGGAACTCAAAGTCCTGGATGAGCTCGATGCGGGAGAGGATCTCGTTGTTGGCGATGGCGGTGCGCCTGCGCTTGCGCTTGACCGAGGAGCCGGAGCGGCGAAGGATGTCGGGCAGCGAGGTCGAGTTGGCCGATGTACCGCCGGCGCCCGACGTGGCGGCCGACCCGCCCGAGACGGTGTAGACCCTCGCCGGCTCCGTCATGGCTGCCATGCTGGGCAGGTGGGACGCTGCGGGAGCTGCAAAGGGAGGGTATAGATGAAGTGGGGATGTGGTGATGGGGTGGAAGGTGTGTGACAGGGTGGAATGGGGAGGGGTAAGGAAAGGACGGGGTAGGGGGTGGTAGAGAGAGGAGGCAGAGGGGAGCAAGAAGAAAGCCACAAAGGCGAGCCAAGCCCAGAGCGCGCCTCAGAAAAAAAAAAATGCCTCGCCTCGAGGCTCAGGCAAGGCGGGCCAACGGGCCAACGGGCGAGGGTCGGGTCGCCTGCCAGGCTGCCCGCTGCTGGCTGCTGGCTGCTGGCTGAGGGCTGGTTGGCGGGCTGTCGTTTTCTTCTCAAGAGGTCAGCATGGTCCCGGCGCAGGCTCGGCTGCACCACCACAATCACCACCACCACCACCACCACCTACCTGATCGCCACTCGACCATCTCCACCGCGCGCTCGCACCCAAGCCTACCCTCCTTCTTTCCCTCTCTTCTCTTCTCTCCTCTTCGCCCCGCGCCGCCGCCGCCGCCGACGACGACATGTCCAAGAAGGGAGGAGCCGCCGCCGCCATGTCGGCCGCGGCGTCGATTGTCAAGCTCGTCGTGCCGGCGGGCAAGGCGTCTGCGCAGCCGCCCGTCGGCCCCGCGCTGGGTGCCAAGGGCGTCAAGGCCATGGACTTTGCAAAGGAGTTCAACGCCAAGACGGCCCACCTCGAACCTGGCCTGCCCACGCCGGCCATCGTCACCATCCAGCCCGACAGGACCTTTTCGTTTGAGATCAGGAGTGAGTCCCGACGTCTGGCTGGGATGACATCGTGTCTGATCCAGCAAACGACCCTGGTACTCACCACCCGCCGTTCCCCCATCTCTCTGGCCGTCTGGACACGCGCAGCTCCGCCGACATCACTCCTGCTAAAGCGTGCGGCGGGCATCTCGACGGGGTCGGGCAAAGCCGGCTCCGAGGTAGCGGGCACGCTGACCATGAAGCACATCTACGAGATTGCCAAGATCAAGATGCAGGACGTCTCGGGCGTCGAAGAGGAGCAGGTGAGTCCGTCCTTGCGCCCCCCTTTCCTCGCCCTTGTCGTTCATCGCATACTCACCTGACATGTCGCGTCGTCCTCGCTTGACCGCCTCCATCCCCGCCCGTCCCGATCGCAGCTCTGCAAGGTCATCGCCGGCAGCGCGAGGAGCATGGGCCTTCGTATCGTCCAGTGACGTCGGATCGGCCCATCCGCCGGCCCGCCAGTCTCCTCTTCCCCTCTTCGCCGCATTCGATCCACAACGACGTCGACGACGACCATCGCCTCCCCTGTATAGTAGCATCGACCACCCACGCAACCTGTTTCCACCACCATGCGCGACCTCGCGCGACGCTCGCCCCGCATTCATACCACCTGCCGAGATACCCGCAGGGCCTCGGCAGCTCGTGGCAACGTTGGCTGCTCGTGGCAACGTCGGCTCGATCACTCTCCCGTCGACTGTCCAGTCGGAAGCGTCATGACAGCAAGGATAGATGCGATTGGTTGTTGGTTGTTGTACAGATGCAAGGAGAAGAGAGAGAGAGAGAGGGATGCACGGGAACGGAGGGGCAGCAGGTATGGGGGCAGAGAGAAGCCAAGGGCGCGCCGCCGTCAGATGCGCCACTGGATCCTACCCTTGGCCATGCTCCGCACGCCCTTGAATGGGCGGTAGGCCTCGTTGAGGATCTGGAGCGACGTCACCTTGAGGCCAGAGAGCGAGTGGACGGGTATCGAAAACG
Organism: Pseudozyma flocculosa PF-1; assembly: GCF_000417875.1. Lineage (NCBI taxonomy): Eukaryota > Fungi > Basidiomycota > Ustilaginomycetes > Ustilaginales > Ustilaginaceae > Pseudozyma > Pseudozyma flocculosa. Next base: position 435,790 of record NW_006920884.1, read on the forward strand.
AAACTTGGAGCGCCGTCGGACGCGGCGGCGTGTCACTGTGGGGGCCAGCGAGGGTGTCACACGAAGAGAGAAGAGAAGGGGAGAACGAGTCAGTCGGTCTGCACGTAGCTGCTACAAACACCGTCGAGGATCGCCCAGAGCGCGTGGACCCTACTCACCAGCTGAGCCAGGAGCCCTTGAGCAGCGGCGGCCGACTCTCGCTGCCGACCCGCGGGATCCGCCACCGCAGCACCTTTTCCTTCTGGTCAAAGATGAACGTGCCCGCCTGCGTCTCGGTCGTGCTCGCCGAGCCTCCTCCGCCTCCGCCGCCTCTGGCCGCCCCGAGGGAGCCGCCCGAGACGGCAGAGACGCTGTTCGCCGACGCCGTACCGGATCCGACCGAGGCTGCGACGCTCTGCGTGCCTGCGCCCAGGCCAAACGTCACCTCGACGTCCTCGAGCGACTGGGCTGGCGGCAGCAGCGAGCTGATCTGGATGCTGAATGCCGTCGTCGTGGTGCCGCTGCCCTTGGTGGGCGCCTCTGGGACAAACGACGTCTCGAGGCGGAACGGGACCGACTTGGCCCAGCCGTTGCACGGGCTGCTGATGCTGGGGAGCGGGGCATCCGTGCGCGAAGGCGGCAGCGGCACGGCGTGCGGTGCACCGACGCGGAACGACGCCAGCTCGAACGTGCCGTCGGGCGGGATAAAGGAGAGCACTTTCTCCTTGGTCCACTTGCGGTACCGGACGCAGGGGTGGAACGAGACGTCCTGGACGAGCGTCGGCGTGTTGAACGCAAGCGTCAGCTCGGGCGTGCCGGAGAGTTTCGAGTTGCAGTCCAGGCTGGCCCAGAGGTCGAGCGCGACCGGCCGGCCGCTGCGGTCGACGATGCCCTCGAGGCTCTCGACGAGGTCGACGTAGAACTCGTTGTTGGTATATTTGGTATGCGTGCGACGCCAGGGTATCGGCGAGACCATCGGCGGTGGCGCCGCAGAGGCGAGGCTGCAGAGGTGCGGGTGCAGTCGAGCGCGATGGGTGTCAGCGAACAGCTCCCCGCGTCGACGCCAAGCCCAGACGCCAAAGGGCAGCGAGACAGCAAGCGGCAGCAGCCCGCAGCAACGGCGGCTCTCGAGGGTGGGGCTCGATCGACGGATCAGTGTGTATATGAATACGTCTCTTCTTGTGGCGGCGCAAAAATGGCCGCCTAAGCTAATAGGGTAACGTGAATTAAAGCATCATGCGAGTCGAGCCTGGCCGCCCTCGCGCCGCGATGGCTGCTGCTGCTGCTGCTGTCGTTGCTGCTCGGCTGTGCGGTACGAGCCGAGAGGAGGCGACTCACCCGCTGACTCCGACGGCCTTGACAATCTTGTCGACCCAGCTGGGCGGGAGCACGAGGCTCTTGAGCGAGTTGACCTCGGTGGTGAGCACGTTTCCGTCCTTGTCCAGGATCTCTTCGAAGAGCTGGTAGACGATGTCGAAGTGGTCGCGGATGAGGTCCTCGGTGAGAGCCGAGGGGTCGGTGGACTGGGCGAGGTACTCTTGCAGGATGGCGACGAAGGCGTGGAGAAAGGCGAGCGGGACGAGCGGGTCGACCTCGCTCGAGACGGGGCAGAGGAAGCGCAGGTTGCCGCTCTGGATGTGGCAGAGCGCGGCGCCCTGCTCGGCGAGCGCCTCGTTGGCGTGCGAGAGGACCTTTGCGGCTCGTGCGTCGGGCGTCGGTCTAGAGACGCTCCCAGGTTCAGAGTCCGATGCCGTCGGCGCGGCAGGTCTTACCGAGTCCGACCAGATGTTGGCGCCCTCGACGTCGCTTCCGCCGGTCAGAGCGCGTGGCCCGCCCTGGTGGCCATTGGAGGCGTACGAGGTGCTTGCCTGGCCTTGCCCATCGCTATCGTCGTCGTCGTCGTCGTCGTCGTCGTCGTCTTCTACATCCTCGTCGTCCTCTTCGTCGTCATCGTCGTGCAAATGCGAGGCATAAGGGATGCCGGGCACCCAGAGGACAGGCTTGATGTCCTTGACCGAGGTGATGCGCGAAGGGTGGAGCTGCTTTGCCGCCGCCCCGTTGCCGCTGCCGCTGCCACTGCCTGCGCCGAGGGACGAGGATGTGGACGCGGCGGAGCTGAGCTGGGCGTTTGCGGCAGCAATGGAGCTGAGGAGGGTGTTTAGAAAGTCGGTGTGAAGGAGCGGGTATGCGGCGACGGCGTTGGCAAAGTGGGAGTGGACGATGGGGCGGCCATCTGCGGAGAGGATGATGATGCCTTCCAGCCTGCCCATGTCGAGGCCGTGGGCGACGCAGCCGTGGTCGAGGCGACCACCAAGGGGGGTAGGAGGTGGCAGGTGAAGCCAAGAGGCAAGAGGCAAGAGGACGAGGAAGGGAGGCAAGGAGGGATGGAGCCTGGAGCTGATGGAAGAGCGAAGAAAAAGGGCGTCGGCCGCGCCGGGGAAAGGCGGGGGCAGCCGTCTGACTGCTGTCGTCTCGAAGATGCGATCGCCGGGCTTGACGAGCGCAGAGGCCAGGCCAGGCCAGGCGGCGAGCGGGCGGCGGGCCCATGCACACCGCTCCCTCCCTCTCTCTGCCTGGCCGGCCACCTCGGCCACCTCGGCCACCTCGGCCACCTCGGCCACCTGCGGCTCCGAAAAGGCAAAGCCCAGAAAAATCAAAATGTTCGCAGCCGGAACGAGAGAGAGGCGGCCCTCTTTCTCCACCTCTGTGGCCACCCGCTTGCAGCTTCACTTTGCAGCGCCTTCCTTCGTCGAACCATCCATCCCCACACCGTCGCCGTCGCCGTCGCCGTCGCCACCGTCCACCCGCGCTCGCCTCGCATCCGCTTCTGCACCACACCAACCTCCACGTCCCACGCAACTTCAAGGCCAAGCGACCGCGACGATGAGCTACCAACCAAGGACGGGCGGAGGCATGGGCGGCGGGTTCGCAGCCAAGCCGCCGGCAATGGAGTACATCTGCGCAGGTGAGCCAAGCCTCCCATCCCTCCCAGTTTCGCTCCGGCCCGCTACTCGCTCGCTGACACGTCCCTCACTCGCCGTCGATCCGCTTGCCGTCTTCGTTCCGACAGACTGCGCAGCGACAAACGAGATCCGACCGCGCGAGCCCATCCGATGCCGCGAGTGCGGACACCGAGTCATGTACAAGAAGCGGACAAAGCGCATGGTGAGCACCGCCATCGCACCCCTCGTCGCCCTCCCCGCTCCTCGGCTCCTGCCTCGTCCTGCTTCCTCCTTGCTGACCGCCATCCGCCCCATGATCTTGGACGATCCTCGCTGCGCAGCTCCACTTTGAAGCTCGATGAGCTGCCCCGGCTCCCCGCTTCGTCATCTTCCGCTCGCTTCCCGCTATCTCCTTTCCCCTCTTTTCGCCCAGACCTCCTTGTACATCTACGATTCCCCAAACGCCAGGTCACCCGTCCCGAACCTCCCGTCCCGTCCCGGCCCCGTCCCGCCTGCAAAACACATCAGCAAGATCATCCCCAGCCTGTGACGTGCTGTCGGGCTCCCGTGATGAGACCGCTCGCGCCGCGGCTCGTCTCGTCAGACCACGGCAGAGACGGCTTAAGCAGGGTGCCGGTGCGCCTCGAGCGGAGCGCTTCGAGCGTGGTATCGATTGGAGGCAGAGGGCATGGGCAGCAGAGATAAGGATACGGAGCATCTCGCTCAATGAAGAATCAAGGTAGGGAGGTCGACTGCGAGGAGAACGGATCGCGCGATCCTGACAATTCATCGCCGCTCTAGTCGGCGAGACTTCGTGCCGTCGGTGAGAGGAAAAGAGAGAGAGAGAGAGGGCGAGGCACGGCGACGCTGCGCCAGCCGCTACTCGTCCTCCTCTTCCTCTTCAATGATGTGGTTGCCCTTAAAGGCCGACACGGACGCCGCCGCCGATCCCGCCCGCACCCTGGATCCAGGCCCTAGCGCCGGCGCAGGCGTTGGCGTGGGCGTCGCTGCGGCTGCGGCTGCAGAACCGGATGCGGATGCGACCATCGCCGCGGTCGGTGAGCCGGCAGCCGAGGCGAGCGAAGGCGACTTGCTGGCACTGCCGTCGACGTTGGCACTGCCGCCGCCGTCGCTGGTCGCGCTCTCGCCGCCCGTCGTGTCCATCGACCCTCGTGCCGAGCTGCCGCTCGCGGCGGTGGCGGCGTCGTGGAACGTCATCGAGAGCGTCTTTGGCGAAAATTCGTTGCCCAGGCTCGGCGGCTGGAAGAGGGAGCGCACGCCAGCGTACCGGCCGTAGCCGAGCATGCTGCTGCCGGGGGCCATGCTGCCGCTGCCGCTGCCTCCGCCACCGCCGCCGCCCACCGAGCCACCGAAGCGCGAGGGCATCGCCATCGAAGCACCGTGCATCTCTGGGCCGTCGCGGAAGACGCGCGTGGCGTAGGGCGAGCCCTTGAGCGTCTCGTTGCGCGCCATGGTCGAGTAGTCGGACGGCCACCCGCTGCCGCTGAGCGAGTCGAGCTGGCCCAGCCCGCCGCTGTAGGCCGGCTCCTCGTCCTCGTCGGTCCAGTCGTCGTCGAGTTCCTTGTTGGCAAAGACGTCGCGCAGCTTGGGCCGACCCCCATCAGGCGACTCCCAGACCAGAGCCGCCCGCGCCGCCGCCGCCACCGCCGCCGATAT
>NW_006920884.1:440543-487370 GCF_000417875.1 Pseudozyma flocculosa PF-1
ACCCGCCCAGCTCGGCGGCGGGCGGCCCCAAGCTGTACCGCCAGGTCCCCGTGCCCGCCGCTGGAGGCTGTCCAGGCGCGGTGTTTGGCCCGCTGCCGCCATAGGACGACGAGCTGGAATCGAGGTGGTGGTGGTGGCTCGAAGCGCGCGAGTGCGATCCGTGCAGGGCCGGGTTGGCCGAGGGGGGCTTGTAGGGCGTGCGCGACTTGTGCGCAACAAAGATGCTGTGGTGCTGGGCCTGGGCCGGCGTTCGGGCTCCCGTCCCCGCGCCGCCCGTGCCGGTCGACAGGGGAGACTGGCGCCCCGACGCCGTCTCGTGGCGCAGTGACGAGGGCCGCCGTGAGCTCGAGTCGAGCGACCGCCGAGGCGTGCTGATGCCGGACTGCACCGACCGTGCAAAGTCGTCGAGCTCCTCGACCGCGCCCTCGAGCGGCAACCTGCCCGGCGACGAGTTTCGAGACCTGAGCGAGCCGGGCCTCGAATCGTGCCTCGAGTTGCGCCGGCTCGGGCTGCCGCTCGAGGAGCCGTAGGCGCGATGGCGGCGAACGACGGTTCCGCCGTCGTGGCTGAGGCGGTGCGACTGCCGGCGGCCGCTGCCGGACGAATAGGCGGAGCCGCCCTGCTTGCGGAACGCCGAGTGGCCGCTGCTGGCCGAGCCCTTGCGCCCCTGCAGACCAGACAGGTGCTGCGAGTGGCCGCTCGACGGCCGACTGGACCGCGACGGCGTCCGCCCGTGTCCAGGGTGGTGCTCCTGCACGTAGTCGCCGTAGAGCGTGGCCGTCGGTGTGATGCTTCCGGCGCTGAGCCTGCGCAGCGTCGACGGCCGCGCGTACTGCTGGTGCGGCGGGCTGGCATAGTCCGGGTTGAAGTGCTTGGTGCTGCCCGTCGACGACCTGCGGCTCAGCGATCCCATCTGCGACGCCTTGGACGGCCGCCGCTGGATCGGCGCGGCGTGGTAGGGCCCGCTCCGCTTCCGCACGCTGGCGGGCCGGTTCGACAGCTGGCTGGCCGATGCGGGGCCGTCATAGCCGAGGCTCGAGGTTCCCGCCTTGTTGACCTTTTTGGCGCTGCCCTTTTGCTGCTTGCGCCCGCCCTGCTTCTCGTGCGCCCCGAGCCACGTGCGGACGGTGGCCATGAACGACGAGCCCGATTTCTGCTTGGAGCCGCGCTCGCTGTTCTGCGGCGTCAGGGAGGTGGTGCTGAACGAGTCGACCGAGGCCGATGGCGTCGACTTGGCCTCGTCGCCGGAGCGGCCGGGCGAGCGGCTGCCGGCTTCGATCGCCTCCTCGGCCCTGATGCGCTGGACCGCCGCGACGTCGGCCCCTGCGCCTACTCCTGCGCCTGCCTTGCTCGTGCTCTTGCGGCCCTTGTCCGAACCCAGGCTCGGGCTCGATGCGTCGATGCTCGCCTTCTTGGGCGTCGAGGCGGTGGCGAGCTTGCCCGCGATCGACTGCGCCTCCTTGACACCGCCGCCGGCGCTGTTGGTCCGCTTGCCAAAGATGCTGGGGCTCTTGGACCTCTCGAACGGCAGGTTCTCGCCGGCGACGCAGACCTGCTCGGGCTGCGGCGACTTGTCGCGCGTGCCCAGCACCGTCGAGGCGAACTGCTTCATCGAGAGCGAGTTGCTCCTGGCGCGGTCCGCGTGCTGGTGGCGTTTCGACTTGGGCGTGCCCATCGGGGAGCCGGTCTCCTCTGGGCTCTGTGCCCGGCCGGAGCCCAGCGACGAGGGCGTGGTCGGCATGTGACGATGCTTTGGCCTCGTCTTGGAAGGCGTGGTGGAGGTCATGGAGGCGTGCTCGGGCGTCGCGTGGATGGCGATCGGCAGCGTGTTGAGCGAGGCAGACAGCGGCAGGCCGCTCGCCGTCCTCGTCGCCGGCGGCGTGTCGTCAGGCAGGCCGGGGACCTTGGCCGACGGCACCTGCCCCGGCGACGAAGGACTTGCGTCGATCTCTTCCTGCGAGATGACGGTGTGCAGGCGGCTGCCGCTGCCGCTGCCGACGCTGTCGAACAGCGACGAGTCCATTGACTTGGATGCCGTCATGCCGTACCGGCCGCCGCGATCGTGCGAGCGTCTGGACGGGTCCTTTTGCGGCAACGGCGGCGGAACGGGCGACGTCTCCGCGGTCTGTGTAGGCGGCAGCGCCGACGCCGGCGGCGGTTGTGCGTGTGGCTGAGGCGCAACGCTGCGAGGCGGTGTCGAGGGAGCGACGTGGACCTGGCCCGACGCTTCGGCCATGGCCGGCTCCCGCTCCTGGGCCTTGCGCACCAGCATCCACCAGAGCGCGCCGCTGGCGTCGCACGCATCGGTGCAGATGCTGTGCACGAGCTGGCCCACGTCGACGCCAAGGCCGCTGAGCTGGTGCAGCAGGTTCTGCTCGAGCGCCGTGCAGAAGGCGGCAGACTGCGGCTGCGTCAGTTGGGCCACGTAGTCAATCGGGCGACTGCCGACTAGGGGCGGGTGGTGGTCAGAGAGCCCGCCAGACGAGATCGACTTGCGCTTGGTGCGGGATGGGGTGCGGTGGTGCCCTCGCGACGAGGAGCCCTGCGACCCCCGCTTCTGCAGGCTCGACGAGCGCGCGGCTATCGGCGTGTCTTCGCCATCGCCATCGCATTCGCCGGCTCCACCGCTGCCGCGGTCGCTCGAGTGCTCGTGGTGGGTTGGCAGCGAAGAAGAGGCGGTCGTCGTCGTCCGGCCCGCCGGTCGGAGCGCGTGGGCGCCATGGGATGCATCGCTGCCGGTGGAGCCCGCCCGCCTGATTGTGGACTGCGATTCGTTTCGTGGAAGCTTAGTCCGGGCGCCGACGTCCGTAGCTTCCAACCCGGCCGCGCCCGGCTGCCCAGAGGCAGAAGCGGGATGCTCTGCAGCGTCGACCTCGTCCCCCGGGTCGCCACGCTTGGAACCGCTCTCGGCCGTGGTCGGGTCCGTCTCCTCGGTCGTGCTCGACCTCCGATCGCTCGACTCGCTGTCGCTGCGGGCCGAATAGAAGCTGCTCTCGGACGCGCCCGAGACCGAGGACTGGTGGCGGACAGTGCCCAGCGCGTCGTCGAGCGGCGATGCTGGCCGGCTGCGGTTGCCACGGGCATCGGTGGCGGCGTCGGCGTCATCGTCGTCGTCATTCACCGTCTCAGCGGCGGATGCACTCGCTCCCGCCTCAGTCGAGCCAAGGTCAGTCGATGGATGGGGAGTCGCGGATGGTTCGGCTGCCGCGTCGCCCGCCGGAGTCGCGGCGCCAGCAAGCTCGGGCGTGTCGACGAGAGCGGACTCGGAGCCCTCCACGGCACCCGGCAAGGTCCCCGAGTCAAAGTAGCCGAGGGCAGGCTCGTCCTCTTCGAGCGTCGACATGGGCGTCGACACGATGACCTTGGAGAACCAGGCGTGGCTCAGGATGGTCTCGATCGTCGGCCGCCGGAGCGGATCGAGCTGGAGGATGCTCGTGATGAGGTCCTGTGCCTCGGACGAGAGGCATTCTGGCAGCTCAAATACGCCCTTGAGGATCTTGTCCTTCATGACGGCCTCGTCGTCGTCATCGAACGGCAGCGCACCGCACAGCAGGGCGTACAAGATGATGCCGAGCGACCAGATATCGACCTCTGCAGGCCGGCGAGGGGGCAGGGAGAAGGAAAAAGATCGCGGCGGGATCAGCGACGGCCCGTCTCGCCAAGCGCACACATGCGGGCAAACGCGCGGCCGCTTGCTAGCTTACCTTGGCCCGTGTACCGCTTGCCGGCGAGCATCTCGGGCGCCGCGTAGCCCGTTGTGCCGCAAAAGGTGTCCATGAGCCTCTTGCCCTCAAACTCGCGGGTGAAGCCAAAGTCGCCGAGCTTGACGTTGCAGCGCTCGTCGAGGAGCACGTTTTCGAGCTTGAGGTCGCGGTGGACGATGCCCTTTGCGTGAATGTAGGCGACGGCGAGGCAGAGCTGGCCAAACACACGCCTGGCCTCGGCCTCGGGCAGGTACTCGCGCTCGACGAGGTAGTCGTAGAGCTCGCCGCCGGCGCAGAGCTCCGAGACCATCCAGATGTACTGCTCGGTGGCGATGACTTCGTAGAGCTTCATGACGTGCGGGTGGTGGAGGCGGCGGTGGTGGTGGATCTCGCGGGTGAGGCTGGCCGAGTGCGCCTTGGGCACCTGCTTGATGGCGACGCGCGTGTTTGTGAGGCGGTGCAGGCCCAGCCTGACCTTGCCGTACGTGCCCTCGCCAATGGGCCGCTGGAGCGTGTAGTTGCCGACGGCCTTGAGCTTGCCCGACGAGAGCTCCTTGCCCAGCTCCTGGTAGGCCGAGGCGAGGGCGGCCTTTTGGTTGATCGAGGAGCCATTGGTGGAGCCGTAGGCGCCCCTGCGGCTCGAGACCTGGCTCATGGTGGTGGGTGGATAAGGGCGGGACGCGAAGAGAGCCAACGGGCGTGGAGCGCAAGGGTCGATCGTGCGCAGAGAGGCGAGGCAGGGGACGGTTCTCGTCGTCGGTTCTCCGCGCCGGATCTAAGCAGAGGCGGACAGCGGTTGGCCGGCCAGGTCGATGGTGCGCGAGGCTTCCTCCAGAGGCGAGTCACTACCGGCGCGTGAACGGGGGGACGTCAGACGCACAGCAAGCAGCGTTCGCTAGCAGGTGCTGGTGCTGGTGCTGGTGCTGGAGCTGCGGTTCGGGGCGAGGCGAGCGATGCTCCGTCGCAGCCTGTCGGGGATCTGTTGCGAGGCAGCGGTCGGTTGTTCCACCAGAGCAGAGGCGACCTCTGGTTCTAGTCGAAGGCGGCAGCGGCGGCGGCCATGGCCGGTCGTGGCGGAAAGGTAGCTGGGCGATGATGGGCGAGGGGGATCCGGAGATGGACAGAGCCGATGATGCGGATCGGTCAAAGTGATCCGCGGCGCGCGAAGCAGAGGCACGGCCAGGAATGAGAGGTTGGTGCAGGGAAAGTCTCGAGGAGCCGGCGGAAAGCTACGGTCTAGTCGGGCCGGAGTCGATGCCGATGGCGGCGATATGAGCAGGGCAGAGATAAGGCAGCAACGGCCGCAGCAGTCTATGCAACGCGGGGCGTGCGCTGCGAGGTAGGCTCTAGGCGGCGTGAAGGGACGGCGGGGCGGGGTCGGCGGGCCGACCAAGGCGGTGACGGGCGAAGATCGGGCGGAGGTCTGCGGTGGTATGGGTTCGATGGGCGCGAGGGTATAGTTGCAGGTGTCGTTGTGGTGGTGGTGGTGGTGAGAAAGCGGCGGTGGCCGTCGGTCGATGTGGAGACGAGACGAGGCGAGGCGACCGGGGCGCCTCTCGCCGACCCCGCGGGGCGTTGTGTAGGTATACCTACTCATGCTCAGTTATTATACACAAATTTTGGACATTTCGACATCCAAGGCCAAATTAGCCAAGTTGGTAGAGCGTTATGCCCGTATAGCTCAGTGGTAGAGCGCGTCACTCGTATTCCGACATGACGAGGTCCGTTGTTCAATCCAGCGTGTGGGCATTCCTTTTTCCTTTTCCTCCATGCCTCGTCAAGAGAAGGCCCGACTTTGTCTTCGATTTTTGCCTCATCTTTCGCAGGCCCTTTCGACCACGTCCTTCCATCATCCGCCTTGTACTCGCCGTCGTTGCCATCCGCCGCTTCCAGCCATCTTTCGTACACTCGCTCCCACGACGGATGAGATTGAGGCTAGGCGCGTTTCGAGCACCCGCAGCGTCCCTTCGATTCCTTGCTGCACCGCTGCCGCCGTTGCGCACCGTCATCGCCCGGGCAGACGTGCAAGCCCTACCGCCAGTAGCAGGCGCCGACTTTGCGTGGCCCTACCACCGTCGGCACTCGAGCCTCGCCATCGCCAAGGCCGCCAGCAGTAGCGTCAGCCGTAACGTCGTCGTCGAGATGGCTGCGACGAACGAAGCCGGGGATCAGGCTAGCGCCGCCAAGAGGAGCAAGGCAGAGGGGTCTGGTGAGTAGAGCGAGCGTCTGCGATCAGAGCCGACTGCGACTACGAGTAAGAGTGGCTCAGCGCGGTCGAGCCAGCTGGCAAAAGGCGGTGCGCTGCCAGGCGAGGAAGAACGTAACCCGCAAAGATGGCGCGGCGCGGCCCCACCTGGTCTGGGCTCGCAAATTTCGGGGCGCAGAGGCCAGAGAGTCCCCTCCTACTCGCCCTGCCTGCCTGACCAACCACCGTACTCTTCATTCTGACACCTTTCCCCTCCCCCTCTGTCTTGTCGTCCTTCCTGCCTCCATCCTATCACCACCGCCGCCTCGCACATCCTCACCAACCCCTCCTCGCCAACCCCTCCTCGCCAACTCCTCACTCGACCGCCGCCGCCGCCGCCATGCCAGAGTCGATCATCACTCACTCGGGCACCTTCCACGCCGACGAGGCCCTCGCCGTGCACCTGCTGCGCAAGCTGCCCGCCTACCGCGATGCGCCCCTCGTCCGCACCCGCGACGCCGCCGCCATCGACGCCGGCACCATCGTCGTCGACGTCGGCGCAGAGTACGACCCTGCGCGCCACCGCTACGACCACCACCAGCGCGGCTTCACCGAGGTCTTTGACGACCAGCACAAGACCAAGCTCAGCTCGGCCGGCCTCGTGTGGAAGCACTTTGGCAGGCAGATCCTCTCGGTCCACCTCCAGCTCGCCGAGTCCGACGACGTCGTCGCCCTCCTCCACACCAAGCTCTACGACGACTTTGTCGAGGCCATCGACGCCATCGACAACGGCATCTCCCAGTACCCCTCGGACCTCAAGCCGGCCTACAAGAGCCGCACCGACCTCTCGGCCCGCGTCGGCTACCTCAACCCGTCCTGGAACGACGAGTCGAGCGCTGCCATCCTCGACGCCCGCTTCGAGCGCGCCTCGCACATGGCCGGCACCGAGTTCTTTGAGCGCGTCGACTACACCTTCCACGCCTGGCTCCCCGCCCGCCAAAAGGTCATCGACGCCCTCGGCGCCCGCAAGGCGTACCCGGGCGGCGACCCGCAGGGCAGGATGCTCGTCTTTGACGAGTTCTCCAGCTGGAAGGACCACCTCTTCCGCCTCGAGGCCGAGCTGCCCATCCCCGACGCCGAGAGGCCCGTCTACGTCGTCTACCCGGACGAGTCGGGCAAGTGGCGCGTCCAGGCGGTGCCCGAGTCGCCCGAGAGCTTCGTCAGCCGCAAGGCGCTGCCCGAGCAGTGGCGCGGCATCCGCGACCAGCAGCTGAGCGACCTCACGGGCATCCCCGGCTGCATCTTTGTCCACCAGAGCGGCTTCATCGGCGGCAACGCCACAAAGGACGGCGCCCTCCGCATGGCCCGCGATGCCCTCAGCATCGGCCCCGCCGCCCAAGGCCAGGCCGGCGCTCCCGTCGTCGCTTCGTTCAGCAAGGGTGCTGCGACGGCGGCGGCGGCGGCGGCGGCGGCCGCGCCCGCGCACGACCACGGCCACAGCCACGGCTCGTCGGCGCAGGAGCACGGCCACACGCACGACGTCATGGACCACCCGGGCCGCTTCAACGACCGCGACGTGCCCAACTACGAGGGGCGCAACTGGAACGAGCGCGCCTTTACCATTGGCATCGGCGGGCCCGTCGGGTCGGGCAAGACGGCGCTGCTGCTCGCCCTCTGCCGCCGGCTGCGCGACGAGCTCAACATCGCCGTCGTCACCAACGACATTTTCACGCGCGAGGATCAGGAGTTTCTGCGGCGCCACTCGGCGCTGTCGCCCGAGAGCAAGATCCGCGCCATCGAGACGGGCGGCTGCCCGCACGCTGCGATCCGCGAGGACATTTCGGCCAACCTCGAGGCGCTCGAGCAGCTCCAGGCCGAGTTTGAGACGCAGATGCTCTTTGTCGAGAGCGGCGGCGACAACCTCGCCGCGGCGTACAGCGTCGAGCTGGCCGACTTCCACGTCTACGTCATCGACGTCGCCGGCGGCGACAAGGTGCCGCGCAAGGGCGGGCCGTCCATCACCCAGTCCGACGTGCTCGTCATCAACAAAATCGACCTCGCCGACCAGGTCGGCGCCAGCCTCGACGTCATGAAGCGCGATGCCGACAAGATCCGCGACGGCGGACCCGTCATCTTCACCAGCGTCAAGCACGGCGACGGCGTCGAGGGCGTCGTCGAGCTCATCCTCGCCGCGCGCAGGTGCGCCGGCGCCGACAAGACGGGCAAGCCCATCGCTGCCAAGGCGTAGTAGCCGGGCGTGCCTCTCCTCGCCTCGCGTCTCCCAGCGTCTCGTCTCGTCTCGTCTCGTCCCCTTCGGTCTCGTCTCGTCTTCTCGTTCTACCCTCGTCCAGCACCGCCCCACGCTACGGCGCCCCAGCCGCCATCTTCGCAACCGTCTCTCCCCCCTCCATCCCGTCTCGAAACACGTCACGATTGAGGACGTTTCCCGCATGTAGCAGTATCTGGTACAAGATCCCCCGCACGGCACGCTCGATGCCCGTTAGAATCCACGCAAAGTGAGGTTTTTCCAGAACGCGAATCATGCCATGTCGATGTCGGCCCGGGTTGGTCGGCTGGCTGGCTAGCAGGCAGAGATGCGAGGTAGGGACCGCATTCACGCTGGAAGTGTAGATGGGCGGAGGCTGGAGGCTGGAGGCTGGAGGTGGGTGCTAGAGCTTGGGCTTGGGCTTGGGCGCGCCGCCGCCGGCGTTGGCCTTGTCGACAATCTGGAACATGGCTTTGGCGCAGTGCGGGAACTTGGAACCGTACGCCTGGGCCTGGGCCGACGATGCCTGTCCCTGGGCGTTTCTCGCCGCGATGCCCTGGGTGATGACGGCGAGGCGGAACCAGGCCCAGCTCTCTGCGGCCTCCCACGACGGGATGGGAAAGGGACGCGCCACGGCGTCGCAGTAGACGCGGATCAGCTCGTCCTTTGTCGGCACGGGCGACACGTCGCGCGGCAGGTCGCCCAGCGCCAGGAGGAGCTCGCCGCGTTCCCGCGCCCGGTCCACCTCGCCCTCGTCGTTGATCCCCGCCGGGTTCGAGCAGGGTAGCGAGAACTGTTGCAGCAGGTTGGCCAGGTCCGATAGCGGGTGGCCCCGCGTCGAAAGTTCCCAGTCCAGCAGGCCGATGACGCGCGGTTCGGTCGGGTGGAAGATCTGAGTCGCGTCGACGGCGCGAGCGAGTGACGCGCGAGTGAGGGGAAGACGGGGGATCGGATCGAGGAAACAGTCAGTCGATCTCGGCCCTGGCCGCGGCGCCGCGCTGTCCTGGGCCCCCTGGAGCGACTCACGAGGTTGTCAATCTTGTAGTCGCCGTGGATGAGGGTGTTTTCGTCGCTGGGCATGTTTGCGGCAAACCACTGGAGGAAGCGGTCGATGCCGGGCACCTCGCCCGTCTCCTGGCCCGTCTTGCGGTCCTTTGCCTTTGCCTGGATGCTCGAGACCTTGCCGAGGCTCTTCATCTGGCGCGTGTAAAAGTCGCGGTCCTTGCCGTAGTCGGCGAGGCCGACGCGGCTCGGGTCGAGGCGGTGGAGCGCGGCGAGGGTGCGCATGGCCGAGAACCAGCACTGCCTCCGCTCGTCCTTGGGCAGCGGCAGCATACGGATGTCGGCAAAGATGCGGCCCTGGATGAACTCCATGATGTAGAAGTTGGTGCCGACGATGCCCTTGTCCTCGCAGAGGCAGAAGACCTCGGGGACGGGGACGGCGTCGGCGCTGTTGGCGGGAAGCGTCTTGTTGAAGTTGGAGAGCGCCTTGAGGATCCGGTACTCGCGCTCGATGGCGTGCGCCGTGGCCGACATGAGCTCGCCCTGGGGCTTCTTGCGCAGCACATAGCGCTTCTGGCTGTGGGTCGGATCGCGGCGGGATGGCAGCGCGGTTGTGCAGGCGAGGGCAGAGGGCAGAGGCGAGAGAGTCAGCGCTGGCAGGCTAGCCTCGAGCACCACGAGGTCTGGGCCGGCGGCGGCGGCGGCGGCTCACTTTTGGTCGAAAAGGACGTAGGTAGGGTTGCTCTGACCGTACGAGAACTGCTTGACGTCGACGGGACCGGCGATGGCGGGCACGTCCTCTGCATGGCGAGCAGCGGCGGTGGCAGTGGCGAAGGGCCCGTCAGGATCAGCGCTGCTCACGGACCCGTAGCGAACGGGCGAACGGACGAAGGTGCGAACGGGCGGCCCCTCTCTACTCACTCTTGATGTAGGCGTTGAGCGCATCGACGTCGATGGCGTGTCGGACCTGGCCGTACTGCTGGCCAATCTGCTTGGACTCGGGCATGGTTTCCGTGTGCGAGCGGGGCGTAGGTCTATCAGAAGGGGTGGACGGCGAGCTGTTTCCAAGAGAATGATAGAGGCGGGCGGGGCGAGAGGGTGGTGGAAGGCTGGAGAGGCGAGATGGCGAGGGCCAGGCGAGCCGTGTGGGGCTCGAGGTGTGAGGGCTGCACCCCAGCCTCGGCCTGGGCTTTCGGTCCCCAGGGCCAACCCAGCCAGTCCGGCCAGCCGGGCCAGGAAGGAAGGCGCGTCGAGACCGGTCCAACCGGCAATTTGCGCTTGCCTGCCGGCCTGGCCATGCAGACCCCAGCTTTGGCCTGCCCTGCCCTCCTGCCTCACCTGGCCTGCCTCTTGGCCGTCGAGGCTAGCGCACGACCCACCGCCGTCGCCGCCGCAAATGTCGGCCTTTTCTTGCGGGGTAAAGCCCGGGGCACACCAGACGGGCCCCCGCACCTCGTTGCCACCAGGATTCCATTCGCCCGGCGGCCTGACAGCGCCACACACACTGACTGACCTCGTCGGGGGGCGTCCAATCCTCCGTTCCACGATCGTCCGCGCAGTCGCGAATCAAACCGCATGGATTCAGCAAATACGAGGGAACGGGCATCTGCAGCAAATGAGCAAGCGAGCAAATGATCAAGCAAGGGAGAGCAAGGGTAACTACGGGAAGACGGCAGAGGGTATCAAGGACAAGGAGGGTGAAGACGCTCCGCCACGGGATAAACGCCGGCGGAGCGATGGCGCCCCAGAGCGGGACGCTGTGAGGGAAAGGGTAAAGCTCCTTTCTTGCTCGATCCTGGCCGGGGGGGTCCCGAACTCCTTGATCCTCGCCTGTGCTCGAGTACGCAGCCCTGCCGCGTCCCCTCTGCCCTGCCAATGACTGCTGCGTTGCCGCATCAGCCCTCAGCAGGCCGCTACCGCCTCTCCAGAGCCCTTGCCTTTTCGGTTCAAAGAGCGTCCGGAGCGTCAGAGCGTCAGGAGACCGCGGGACCGCGCACCGAGCACCAACGAGATCAGGAGGACCAGGATGGCGAGGCGCTTCCTCAGGCCGCCTGTCTCTTGTCCGAGAGGTCAGTGCAGAGGAGGGCCGTAAGGGAGGCGGTGCGAGGGAGAGGAAGAGGAAGAGGGAGAGATAGAGAGAGGGGCAGGTGACGAGGGGGAGAAGGAAGCAGCGATGACAGGGAGAAGAGAGTGACGGGGTAAGCAGAGGTGGGAGGGGAATGAGTGGGAAAAGAGGCGACGGAGACAGGTAGAAAAGAGATCCTTCTTAGCGTCGAAGGTCCGGCACCAACGGGCGTCGCTCATCGCCACGCAGCGGGCTGCTCGGGCTAGCCAGGGCCGCAATGGCAGAAGACCAGAAACGACGTGCATGCAAATGAGGAGAAGGGAGCCACCGGCTAGGCACTCACCTTGGCAGCCGAGGTGCTGACGTTGGGATTCTTGGGCCTGGAGAAGTTGAGCGACTTGCCGACGAGCAGCTGGAACTGCTTGAGGTTCGAGTCCGAGTAGGGCGGGTACCTGGGCGCCATGGCCATCTCGATGATCTTGCCGAGGAAGCCCGTCGAGGGGGCGTCGAGACTGGCGCGATCGTGGCTAAAGGCGTCGAAGCCGCACTTGCCGTGGTAGTTGCCGTAGCCCGAGGGGCCGGTGCCTCCAAAGGGCAGCGAGTCGATGGCAAAGTGGAGCAGCGTGTCTCCCTGGACGGCGGCGCCCGAGCGGGTGTGGTCAAAGAAGTATTCCTTGACCTTGCGGTCGCCGGCAAAGAGGTAGAGGGCGAGCGGCTGGTCGCGGGCGTTGATAAAGTCGACGGCGGCCTTGATGTCGTCGACGGGCACGATGGGCAGGATGGGTCCAAAGATCTCGCCCTGCATGATGGCGTCCTGGCCCGACACGTTCTTGACGACGGTGGGCGCGAGCATCTTGGACGCCTCGTCGCCCTCGCCGCCGAGGACGACCTCGCCCTTGGTCTCGGCGAGCATGCCGTTGAGGCGCTTCCAGTGGCCCGTGTTGATGATGCGGCCGTAGCTGGCGGAGCCCTTGATGCCGCCCTGGCTCTCGGGGTAGAACTTGTCGTGCACCTTCTTCAGCTCGGCGATGAGCGGGTCCTGGATCTTGCGGGGGACCAGGATGTAGTCCGGGGCGATGCACGTCTGGCCGCAGTTGAGCGCCTTGCCCCAGAGGATGCGGTGGGCGGCGATCGAGAGGTCGGCGCTCTCGTCGACGTAGACGGGCGACTTGCCGCCGAGCTCGAGGGTCGTGGGGCACAGCCACTTTGCCGCCTTCTCGGCCACGATGCGGCCGACGGTGCCGTTGCCGGTGTAGAAGATGTGCTCGAAGCGCTGGTCGAGGAGGGCGGTGGTCTCGGGGATGGCGCCGTTGACGCAGCGGTTCGTCTCGGGGTCGAGGTACTTGGGGTAGAGCTCGGCGATGAGGCGGGCGGTGTGGGCGGCCACCTCCGAGGGCTTGAGGATAACGGTGTTTCCGGCGGCGATGGCGCCAATGATGGGGCCGAGCTGGACGGTGAGCGGGTAGTTCCAGGCGCCAATGACGAGGACGGTGCCCTTGGGCTCCTTGCGGACCGTGGCGCCGTGCATGGCCCAGGCGACGCCGGCCCAGGGCTTCTTGGGCTTGGCCCACTTGTCGAGGTTGTTGATGGCCTCGATGCACTCGTTTGTGCAGCCCATGATCTCTGCAAAGACGGATTCAAACTTGGAGCGGCCGAGGTCCTTGCGGATCGACTCGACAAAGGCGTCGGAGTTGTCCTTGAGCATAAAGGCGAGCTGCTTGAGCTGGTTCTTGCGGTACTCGATGGAGCGCGTCTTGCCCGTGAGGAAGTTGGCGCGCAGGTCGGCCACAATCTTGGGGATCTGGTCGACGGGCGTGTACTCGAGACCCGCCTCCTTTGCAGCTGGGCTCGACATGGTGGGCAGTGGCGGTGAGGGGAAGAGGGTGTGTCGTGGGAGGATTGACGGGGGAGACTGGACGGGTGAAGCGATGGAGATGCTGGCAACGATGGTGTTCGGTGGTGGCAGCAATCGCGGTGGCGGTGGTGGTGGTGGGAAAGAGCAAAGAGGGAGATGAGGCGGACACAAGGTAGGGTTAAGGCCACACAGCTGCTGCTTCTTAGGCTTCGTAGTGCGCGGCGGCGAGGGCTCTGCTCGGACGACGCCAAAGTGCGGGGTCGGTCGGTCGGTCGGTCGGTCGGTTGGTCGTCGAGCTCGGGGGCGGCAATAAGCTTGCAGCCTGGCCCCGCCGCTGTGAAGCCATCGAGTGCAGCATGTCTGTCAGCTGGCCCGCTGTGGCTGGAAGGCGGCGCTGATCGTCGTCACCCCCTCGCTGGACCAGGGCACCTGGGGCAGAGTGACTTTTCAGCAGCCTGCCTGCCTCCTGCCTCCTCTCTGTGGGGCTGGCTTGCCTGGGAAGCTCGAGCGCGCGGTGGTCACTTTTCACGCAGTAGTGCTCCTCAAGCCGCCACCTGCGCCTGTTCGAGCGTGCAGCTGCACCAGCCTCTTGCCCGGCTTGAGCGAACCCAGCAGGCCGGATCGGACGCGAGGGTCGCTTCGCTTCGCTCGTCTGCTCTCGTCTGCGCGCCCTCTCCCCGCCTCCAACATGTCACGCCAGCACGTCTCTACAGTACTCCATCCGAACTCGGCGGGCAATGATGATGGCAGCAGCCGCCAGCGGCAGGCCGAGGCGCCATCCTCATCTGCCACGCTCGAGCGCCACGCCAGGCCTGGGCTGGTCTGAGCTTGCGCGGTCGATCCAGGCCCACGCATGGCTCTCGAGCGCTCGCCTCGCCGTTCGACGTGGCGTTGAGCTCGAGCCGCCGTCTTCCCTTTGTTGCCCCTGACCACACGAAGGGAAGCCCGAGAGTCGAGATGGAGGGTGACCTGGGCTAGGTAGCTGGAGGCCATGGCTATGGCTCTGAAGGGCGAGCGGAGCCTGCCTCTGGTTCGGCAGGCCGGCAGAGGGCCAAGGCCAGATGCGGCTGACGAGTCGATCCGCTCTGGGGGTCGCTGCAAACGCCGCTGGCCGCTGTCACCCATCGCCACCACCATCGCCATCGCCGACAGCGCGCAACGGCAAGCAGCAACCAACTTCTTCCGGCGGGTGTGGGCTGCCGAGAAGAGGCGAGGAGCGCAGCGTGACGGTACTCGGGGCAGTGAGCGGCTAGCTGGTGGCTGGCTGGCCGGCTGGCAGGCAGAACCGCGGGTCCTGGATATCTGCCATCCGCGGCTGTGGAATCGAGTAAAAGGGATCGGGGGATCCTCCCGATGTTGGCAGGTCTGAGCGCAAACTGCGGGGCCGAGCAGTGCTGGCGGCGAGCCTGCAGCAAGGTGGAGGGAAGCTGTGTGCGTGCTGGCCTGCACGCTTTCCCTCTCTTGGCTGCCGGCCGTTGCCCCCAAGCCGCGGGTCGGGCTGGACCCTGAAAAGAGCAAGCAGCTGCATCAAGTGCGGGCTCAAAGCGTAGCACGCCTCGCGCCGCCCCGCCCCCTGTCAACCCCCTGGCCTAGCCTGACCCTGCCAGCAAGCCTGCCTAGCTGTTGGCATGGCCATTCGAGCTGCGCTTGGCACTGGCAGGCGTGGCATTCGATCCATCGGGGCACCCCAGCCTTGCTTTACGTCCTCGACGACCCCCGCCGACGCTTGCCAGACCATCCTCGTCGTCGACCCAGGCGATATCGACCGACGAGACCGACGGGCGACCCGACGACGCCTTTTCCTCTCCGACTGTCCCCACGGCATGTTGAGCCAGACTGGTGCTCCGGAAGGCTCCGCCAGCTCCACGGCAGCTCCGGCCACGCCATCGGCCACCTCGGCCATCTTTGGCTCGGCTGCATCCACCACTCTGCCGGTGTCGTCGGCGTCGTCGTCGTCTTCCTCGTCGTCGTCGTCGGCCTCTGCCGCTTCCGCTTCGGCCCCGGCCGCACCGCATCGGATCTCGCCCGCCGCCAGCAGCCAGGCCGCTCCCGCGTCTGGCTTCAGCAGTCTACTGCCTCGCAGCTCGTCGTCGGCTTCGACCGCTTCCAACTCGGGCGCATCCACACCTACCGCGGCGAGGATGTCCAGCTCCGGCTTCGGCCGCACCACGGCAGGCACCACTTCGCCGCGCAGGGCGTCGTCGAGCCTGGCCGGATCCTCGCGTCCCGCCCAGAGCGCATTCCAGCAGCGACGCATCTCGCACCATCCCCCGTCCGCCTCCTCTTCCTCGTCGGCGTCGGTATCCACCGCCACCGCCCTCTCGTCGACCGATGGAACCAACGCCGTCCCCTCGATCTTTGGCGCGCTCTCATCGTCGAGCCAACACGCGGCCACCAGCTCGCACCGCGCAGCGCAGGCCGTCAACCACAACTTCCACGACAGTCTCCGCGGCAGCGTCGGAGGGGGCCTGACGGCCAGCCCGCGCATGGCCGGCAACGGTCTGCCCAGCTACATGCATCAGGCCCGCGGCAGCGCACCCTGGGACCAGGGCGGAGGTCGCGGCGTCTACCAGCTCCTCTCCACCACACAGCAGGACGCCACGAACCTCCAGCTCCAGCCCACGTTCGAAGAGCACTCGCTAGTCTCTTTCAGCTGGACCATCCGTGACGTTCACCTGCTGCGCGACGAGGTCGAGCGGACGCCCCCTCCCTCGATGGGGGGCCGCTCCGTCAGCGCAGGAGCCGGCAAGAGCGACGTCTGGGCCACTCAGCCCGTCTTTGGCGAGGGAAAGTGGCGCCTCGAGCTCGTCAGGACTCAGCGTAGGCTTGATCCCGCCTCCCAAGAGCCCGTCGACCCGACCCAGTCAGACGACCCTGCAGCCTCGACCGCCGCGTTCGCATCAGAGCAGCAGCCAGAGCAGTCGTCCGAGATCGGCCAGGGCGATGCCGAGGCGGCCGATGATGACGATCCAGAGGGTTCCTTGCCCCGCTCCGACAGCATTACGGTGCTCTCCGTCTATCTCACCTCGATTCTCCTCGACTACAGCCACTCGGACGTCGAGATCACCACGTCCATCATGGTCGGCGTCCGCCCCGCCCGAGAGCCCATCGGCCGCCGCGGCTCGGCGTCGGGGGGCTGGTGCTGGCGCGGCTTCTACGACTTCTGCTTCCACCGCGAGCAGCACTTTTTCCAGTGCCACGACCTGCCCAGCATTTCGGAGCTACTGCAAAACGATGTGATACGCAACGACGACGCCTTCACCCTGACCGTCCAGCTGAATCGGCTTCCCACCCACGCTCCGCAGCCGAGCCCGGCGGGCGCGACGACCAGCTTCATGCCGCCCTTTGAGGCCAAGGGCGCCCACCTTGTGCCCCGCAGCGTGCTCGACTCTCTGCAGGGCTTGCTCGACGACGCCAACACCGGAGATGTGCGCGTCGTTGTGCGCGAGCGCGGCCTATTCGACCGCGGCGACGATCCCGCCGCCGATGCCCGCCCGTATCCGATCGGCCTGAGCATGCGCGACAACGACGACCACGCCAACGACACCGGCGTCGAGGCCGAGGTCGACGACAGCTCTGAGCACTGGCAGCCGTCGGTCGACAAGGTCTGCGTCCGCGACCGCGTGCTCTGGGCGCACTCGAGCATCCTCAAGAACCGCAGCGACTACTTCAAGACGATGCTGGCCTCGAATTTCAGCGAAGGACAGGGCCAGACCTATCCCACGTTCGGCGGCGGTGGCGGAGGAGGCCCGCACCGGCGCGAGACGTCGGGCGACGTCAGCGGAGTCGCCATGGGTGGCCGCTCCGTGCGCACGCTGCGCATCGCTGACGCCGACTACGTGACGGCCTACTGGTTTCTGCGCTTCCTCTATACCGAGGACATCGAGTTTGCCGAAAACGAGGACGTGCGCGGCGCCGTGCTCGACGAGGACTGGGCGGTCGGGTCGGATCCGGCTGCCGACGAATGCGACGGCTCCCTGGGCGACGGCGGCTCAGTCGCACAGCAGGGCTCGCGCTTCCTGCGGGACTGGACGCCCCTATCCGAGGTGCTGCTGCTGCAGGAAGAAGAAGCATCGCGATCCTCGACGCCGCTGCGGCATCCGCATCACCAGCAGCAGCAGCACGACTCGGGCCAGGCCCGCTTCTCCAAGCACGCCACGCAGGGCACGCGATACACTTCGTATGCCGACACTTTTCCACGCATGCCACACGCTCCCGCCTCGCACCACACGCTCAGCACGCGGGCGAGCGAGGGGATGCTGGCCGCAACCTCCGCTCGCGGCGGAGGCGGCACCGGCGGCGGAGGAGAGGCTGCACCTCCCTCGCCCTCGCCGTCCCTACACCTCGATTCTTCGATGCAGCATCAGCCGCACGCTGGCGGCTCGGGCCAAGGCCAAGTCCAAGGTCAAGTCCAGGTCCAGGGGCACGGTAGCGGCAACAGCAACAACAACAACCAGGTGCGCGTCCAAGCGGCGACGCTGGCGACACTCTCTTCGGACCCGCACGAACACCCGGCGTCGCCGCCGGGCCCGGCATCGGCATTCAACATCTTCCGGCTGGCGCACCGCTTCTGCATGGCCGACCTGCTCGAGGTGGCGTCGGCGCACCTCGTCGCCTCGCTCACGCCTGCATCGGCGTTCCCGCTGCTGCTGGCGACGAGCGTGTACGCGGACCTGCACGACCAGGTCAAGCGCTTCGTCTACGCCCACTGGGAGAGCGTGGCCAACTCGACCGAGTTTGAGCGGTGCTGCGACGAGGTGGGCCGCGGCGAGTGGGGGCCCGAGGCCGGCAGAGCGCTGCGCCTCTTTATGAAGAGCCTCGTCAGCCCCGCCAGGGTGGTGCCCGCCGCTCCGGGCCGCTCCTAGCGGTGCGGCGAGCCGTCGTGACGGACCGAGGTCCGATACCGGCCCCATGGCCGTGCTATGATCGTGATGATCGCATGTCGCGGTCCGTTGCAAGCGCGCGTCCAGAAGACGCTTGCGCCGTGGTCGCAGTCGAAGTGGTAGTCGCTATGGCGTTCGCACTCGGTGTAGCCGTCCCTTGGCCTCGTCCGGGAA
The DNA here is from genome assembly GCF_000417875.1 of Pseudozyma flocculosa PF-1. Lineage (NCBI taxonomy): Eukaryota > Fungi > Basidiomycota > Ustilaginomycetes > Ustilaginales > Ustilaginaceae > Pseudozyma > Pseudozyma flocculosa. The sequence continues at coordinate 458,678 of NW_006920884.1, forward strand.
CCTCGCCTGCTGCTCCTCGATCCCCATCGCGCAACGTCTCTTTCTCCGTCCGTCTGAAGGCTGGTCAGTTACGGTCCCCTCCGCCTGAGCCAAACCCCTCGGCTCTCTCTTCTCCTGCGCTATCGTCTCCGCCCCTGTCATATACCCTTGCTCGATCTCGCTCTGCATTCCCCGCGAACCTCCGTTCCCGCGTCCCCTATCCACGTGCTGCTAGCCATTCCTCTTCCTGCCCGCTCAGCTGATCGAAGTAGGCCTGCTGATCACGACGTTCCCGTCATCGTCGGTCTCGCCGACGCTGCTCCCGCTGCCGTTCCCCTCGGTGCTGCTGCCGCCGCCGCCAGTGGCAGCGGCATTTCGCCGGCGGATCTCGTCGGCCTCGTCGCTTCGGACCGCCGATGCGGTGGCGGCGGTCGAGGCGTCGGCGCCCTGCTGCTGCTTTTGCTTTTGGGCCTCTGTGACGAGGCCGTAGTCGTCGGCCTTTGTGCCAGACGTGCCCGGCTTCCGGAGCTGCTGCTCCTGCTTTTCCAGCTTGTTCTGCAGCTTCTCGGTCTTCCTCTGCGGGCTGCCGGTGCCGACGAGCTTGGCCATCAGGCCGGCGATGCCGCCAAGGCGCGGTGCGGGCATCTGCTGCTGCGCAGCATCGGCGCCGGCAATGGTGGCGGCGACGTCGTGCTGCTGCCGCTGCGCGTCCATGGCCTTGAGCTCGTCGAGCATCTTTTGGCGCACCGAGTTGGTGAGGTCGGTGACGTCGTCGGCGGTGAGGTGCGACGTGGCGATGGGGGGCAGCACCTTGATCTTGATGGTGCCCGACTCGAAGCGCGTCTTGCCGTCAAAGAGGCGGTGGTAGTGCTCGCAGACGACGGGGATGATGGGCACGCCCGACTGGACGGCGAGGTGGAAGGCGCCCTTTTTAAAGGGGAGCAGGTCCGGAAAGGGGAGGTTGGAGCGCGTACCCTCGGGAAACACCCAGAGGCTGAGGTTCTTGCGCTTCATGTCGGCGCCGACCTGGGCAAAGGCCTTGATGGAGTCGTGTCGGTTCTTGCGGTTGATAAAGACGGCGCCGCTGAGGAGCATGTACTGGCCGAGCAAAGGGGCAAACTTGAGCTCCTGCTTTGCCATGATGCTGGCGAAGCCGGGGAAGATGCGGCCGAGGTAGAGGATGTCGATGCCCGTCTGGTGGTTGCCGACGAGGACGGCGGGCGACTTGTTGCTAAAGTGCTCCTCGCCCTCGACCTCGAAGCGGATGCCGGTGAGGGTGCCGGTGAGGTAGTAAAAGGAGCGGGCGACGACCTTGTTGATGTTGAGGCGCTGGCCGGGCACGAGCGAGAGGACAATCGACACGAGGACGCCCCACACTGAGCAGACGCCCAGGCCGCCGACGTAGAGGAGCGCATTGAGGTACAGGCGGGCGCGCTGCGAGCGCGGCGAGGCGAGCGCGAGCAGCAGCAGCGAGGCGCCCGTCACCGTCGCCAGAGATTTCGAGAGGACCGCCATGGTGGACAGGATGAGACCCATCGAGGGGGAACGAGAGCGTGGCCGAAGGCGAGATGGGAAGGGGGGGGGGGGGGGAAGAGTGAAGGAGAGGTCGGTGCAGGCTTGTGCAGACCGAGGTATCGTCGAGTCGGGAAAGATGCCGAGCGCCGGGGAATGCGAGCGAGCGAGCGTGAGCGGATGCTGACGGCAGCGGGTAGCAACGAAGTAGATGTAGGGAGCGCGGTCAGCAGTTGAGCCGGTTCAGTGTCGTCGGCTGGAGCGTGTCGCCTCCGACGGGATGGTGATGGACGATAGGAGGGTACGGTGGTAGCCGGGTGGGCAGGTCGGTTTCGGCTTCGGCTCGGAAGTGGTGACGAGGCTGTTGGCAGGCGGCCGCAACGATAGATATACCGGATCGAGCTTAGGGATGGAGACCAACGAGAGAGAGGAACGAGGCAGGTGGCTGGCCCGCCCTTGCCTCTCCGCTCCCTCGCTCTACCTTGTCGCTCCGGGTGGGCTTCGGGTCGAGCGTGTGAGGAAGCGGACGACTGGGCCCTCTAGGCTGGGCGGAATGCGGCACGCGGCACGCGGCAAAGCCCCACAGCCGGTACCTCAAGCTGCCCTCGCACCAGACAGCCAGGCCAGGCCCAGTCCAGCCAGCCTCGCAGAAAAAAAAGAAAAGAGCAACGGGTAAAAGGCAACAAGCCCAGCCCCAACGGCGAAATCGCCCGCGTGAGCCTCTCCCTGGCTGGGCCCGGCGGGGGGTGGGGCGGGGGCGCCAGGACGGATGGGCCGGCCAGCCAGGCCCCACGCACCTCGAGTTTCACGCGCCGACGCCGCACTACTCACCTGCCTGCCTCCTCTCCACCTTGACTGAGCAGCCAAGACGTGGGGTACGCGCTCCTTCAACGGACCGCCCGGGTTGGGGTTCAAGATGCAGCAAGGCAAGGCGTGTATGTGTGTGAGTGAGCGCGAATGTGTGTGCGAGCATGCGCGAATGAAGTTGGGAAGATACAAGTACAGCTGAGACTGGACTACCGTTGAAATGCGATGGGGCCGAAGCGGAAGCGGAAGCGGGAAAGCCGAAGGATGGCGTCAAGGGCGTTGGAAAGGTCGTCAGGGAACGAGAACGATGAAGCAGCATGAGAAGATCGTGGGCCCACTAGCTCCTAGTCTGGCGGCCTTTTTTGGTACGGTGTGGAACAGAAGGGAGGAGGGGGGCGTGCTCGGAGGTGAAGGGCCAACGAGGCGGCGTAGATGTCGACGCGATTCTAGTCAGGAGAAGCCGCGGTCGGTGCCGGACTGCCAGGTCAGGCCCAGTACGTGCAACGACGGCAAGGCCAGGCTGCGAGCGGCAGTGGACCGAACCGAGCCGTTTCCCCACCGAAACGACGACGGTGACGCCGACGAAGACGAAGACGACGGCTAGACGGTCCTGGCGCCGCTACCAATGCCGAGGCCGCTAGCACCCTGGATCGTCTCGCGCACCGTCTCAATGGCCTTGCCCAGCTCGTTTCTGCCACGGCCGTTGCCCGCCGCGCCCCAAAAGGCGTCCGTCGGGCTGGCATTGACCAGCTCGGCGTCGCCCGTCTCGAGCAGCGCCATCCGCAGGTCGCTGTGCTGCGTGAACTTGAGCAGTAGCACGTCGCGCATGGCCTGGACATTCAGGCCCTCCTTGATCCAGCCGGGCTTGACGTCGGTCGAGTACTTGCGCGCCACCTTGATGGCGTCGATCGGGTTGCTCGCCTTGCGCACCTTGGCCGCAATCTCGGGCCGGTGCGGCAGGAACTTGGTCGACTGGAACAGGTGCTCGGCCGTCGGGTAGCGCACATTGTCGCTGTACACGGCGTGGTCCGAGCTGTTGGAGAGCCAAAAGTTGTCCTGGCCGCGGTGAAAAAAGTGGATCCGGCCCTCGTCGTCCGGCTTGGCCACCAGGTCGTTGGCCATGCTGGTCCGCGACGGCGACTGGGGCACCGAGGTCGGGGGCGACGTGTTCGATGGCGATTCGGGGGCTGTAGACGACGATGACGACGCCTCGGCCTGGTTGTTGTTGTTGGCGGCAGCGGCAGCGTCTCCGTGGTCCCTGCTGGAGCGGCGGGACGAAGAGGCGGACGCGTTCTGGCTCGAGCTGGAAGCTGTTCGGTAGGCAAAGGCAGGGCCCAGAGACCGCGGTCGCATGGTCGTCAGTATCGGTCGTGGCTTCGTCATGCCGCTCGCTGCCCTACGGCTGGAAGGGCCATCCGACAGCTGTACTCACATTTCCCGATGGTGGACCACGTCTTGGGCTTGAAGAGGCTCAGTCGCTTCGGAGGGCGCACTCCATGCCCGGGGACGTCGAGGGCTCTTGGTGAGATGGTGGTGGCAGCCATGGTGAGCCGTTGTATATGGGTCGAAGCTGCGAAGCGGGTCGGAGCGACGGGCTTATCGAGACCTGGCGGGGCGACCTAGGCGGACCGCGTGGATCAAGGCGGGGCTACCGAAGCAGGCAAGCAGGGTGCTCGTCTCTCTGCACGACTGTAGAGACTCTGGCTCAAGGCTGGTGGGTCGGCAAGTGGGTGGGTCGACGAGCGTGCGTGTGGACGAGCAGGGTTGCAGAGCGAGTGCGGTGGGCAAGAATGGCCAGCGGGCGAAGGTCGATGAAGGACGACACGGCGATGCAGCGGGAGACGCAACGAGACGGGTCGATGGCGAGCTGTTGGTGGCCGGGGGCTTGCTTGCGAGAGACGAAGGCGCTAGACGAGATGGATGGGGGAAAGGCAGGAGGAGGAAGATGGTGATGACGAGCGAGGAAGAGGCGGGCAAGTGAACAGCGGGAGGGCCCCGCGAGAGCAAGGAGGATACCTTTGTAGGCAGATGGGTGGACGGGTGCGGGGCGGCAACGGCATATGGCAGGCGAGCACGCCAGAAGCCGGTCGATCTTGCTCGAGGCGGCCCAGGATTCCGCCTGATTCAGCCGTCCAACCGCCTCGACGGAACGGCGAGGTCGAGAAGGGAAGGCCTGGCAGGCCAGCAGGGCGCATGGCCGTCCGGCAGGATGGACGGGCGCGCACGCGGCATCGTGCTAGACGATGGGGCCACGGGAGGGCGATGCCGAGATGTCGGCGATATCGACGTCCATCCCTGCCCGCACGCTCCACCGTGCACCTGGCTTTGCCCGTCCGTCCGTCCGTCGACTGCCTGCCTCTCTCTCTCTCTTGTTGGCCTGCTGGACAGCATCCCAAGAGCAGCCTCGAGGTGACCGACCGCTCCAAAGCGCCAAGGACGAAGGAGCGAGCGAGCGACTGCCGCCCGTCTGGACCGGCTTGCCGTAGGTGCTGGCTTGTCTCCGCAAGCTGCTGCTTGGCCGGCCTGAGGAGGTAGGCGGGGCTACCGCTAGGCACCCGTCGTCGCGGAGGTACGGTGCGAGCGGCCCAAGTCCAGCTGAGACGACGGTGACGGAAGCAGGCTGGGCTGCGTGAGGCCCGGAGCGTGGGGCGTGGTGAGGCGGCAGGGAAATTGTGGAGCGAGCGAGTGAGCGAGCGAGCACGCAAGACGTGCATCCATCCGCCAGCTGAGCCTGCCCTGCCCTGCCCTGCCCTGCCCGGATCGCCCTGCTTGACAGGCGCAACGAGCGGGATGGCGCCATCCTTGGCGTCAATCACCTTTTTTTTCGCCCCGCCTGGCCCAGAAGGCCGGCCCGTGGGTCCTCTAGCCTGGCTCCCCGGCCGTCTGCCTGCCAGAAGACCCGGCCGATCGGGCTTGCCTGACCGTCGATCCGCTCCAGCACAGCCAGGTCAGGTCAAGTCAAGTCAAGTCAAGCCAAAAGCCGGCCAGGTCGAAGTCGAGGTCGAGGTCGAGGTCGAGTTGGACCGAGGCCGTCGTGCCAGAAGAGAAGCGAGAGAAGAGAAGAGATAGAAGCGCCGCGGCGACGGTCGGTGGGCGTAGGTGGACCCTGGTTCACTTCGCCCGGGATCTCGCCCTGCCTAGGCCTGTCTACGCTGCCTGCCTGCCTCGCCCTCTCCCGCCTGCCCGCCCGCACGCAACATCTCGAGACAGCAGCAGACGACCGGAGACACAACGTGCGTGCCAGGTGGACGTGCGATGACGAGGTGAACAGGCAGGTTCGACGGCAGGCTACGGACAGGACAAAGATGCATGGGCCGGCAGGCGGGCAGGCCGGGAAGGCTAGGCTCAGGCACCCCGGCCCGCCACCGGTAGCAACGCAACAAACGGCCTTTGCTTGTTGGCGCGTGGCGACCGGTACTGTACGCGCCTGGCCCTAACCTGGTCTGGTCTGTCCGGCGCGTCTTCTGGATGAGCCGGATGGCCGTGCCAGATGCAAATCTCGGCGTCCTACATGTCTAGGGGGGAGCGCGCCCGGCATCTTTCTTCGCTACAGACCGAGGTGCCCCTCGATACTTCGCACGCCGCCGACGCAAGACCACAGGCACACATCGAGCGAGGGAGCGAGCCAGCCAGCCAGCAGTCGAGCAAAGTGTGGGTGGGGGCCAACTCGTTTCGTATTTGTTTGAGAAGGCTGGTGAGAGAGCGGCGATCGACGACCTCCATCGCCCTCGACCTCGAGGTCGGTTGAAAACCTCCAGGATGGTCGAAGGAGGAGGGACAAGACGCGCGCACGAGGCGCCGACGAGTGGGCCGAGGAGAGAGAGGGAGGGCGGGAGGATGGTTGGTATAGTACAGGAAATAGTGTGGCATCGCCCCCTTGGGGCGCCAGCGACGGAGACGGAGGCAACAAGAACAACATGGACACGGGACAGGATCAGGGACAAGGAATCGACCGACGGGTAGACGAACGGCGAGGGAGGTGCGAGGGAGGTGCGAGTGAGGTGGTTAGAGAAGAGGGGTAGCAGGATGAGGTCGGTAGAGAGGGGGGGTTGGGAGGGATACCAAGATAGGAAGATATGCGACTGCGAGTTTGCGAGAAGACGATCGATCGCGCTTGGCCAGCATGGCGTCGGAAAGCGCGACAAGACGAGGGACAAAAGAGACGCCACGCGGGCGCCTGGGCAGATTGACGGGCATGCGATGACGATGATCGTGCCAGAGGCAAAGACGCTGAGCCTCGGCTGCCCAGCGACTTTTTCGCGACGGCATGGCCTGGTATGGCCGGATCGAAGCGGCGAGATGCGTGACCGCTTCACGGCGATTATACGTCGGCGGTCGCGCTTCACGCCGTCAAAGGGCCGAAGAGAGGACCGACGCCGGGTGCTGGCTCGCAGCCTCGCCCAGAGGGAGAAGGGGAGCCAGCCAGCGTGAGCGGAGCGGCTAGAGGGGTCGACTGCGCGTCGAGGCGGCTTGAGACGTGGCAGAGGCAGTAGACCGAACCGGCCGCCGAGGGAGCGAGGCCAAGGGGATAATCCAAGGAACAGAGGGCTTCAGGTAGATGGGCTGCCTGCCGTCGATCACACCTTGATGGTGGCGGCGCTGACTTCACGATTCTTGGACGTGTCGGCAGCAGCGGCCGCCGCCGCCGCCGGGTTGCTCCACTCGCGCTCGTGCTTAATCGGGCCCGGGCCCATGGGCTGGTCCGTGAGCTGGGGCCCCTCGGACCCGCTGGCATCGGTGCTGCCGTCGCGCTTGATGTCGCCCTCGCTGCGTGGGCGGCCACGCATGTCGTGCGGGTAGCCCGGCTGGTTGGGGTTGTGGGGTGGCATGTTGGCAGGCCGCGGCACCGCGTGCGCCGAGTACATACCGGCCTGGTGCGGCGCCTGGGTCATGTGCGGTGGGCCGGATGTGGCGGGATGCATGTAGGCCGGGTGCGGCGGGCCCATGCCGGCGGGAATCGGCATGCCCGGCTGGCCCATCGAGTGGTGCGGGTCCGGGTGCGGGTGCGGCCCCATGGGGCCCATGCCCATGGGCATGCTCATCGGCACGCCCGGCGGCGCGCCGCCATTCGCCTGGACCAGCTGGCTCTTGAGGAACATGATTTCGTTGCGCAGCGCCCCCACCGTGTTCTGCAGGTTCTCGTTGTCGTTTTGCAGGTACTCGACCTTGGCCTGGAGCGACGCCAGCCACGCCTTTTTGCGCTGCCGGCACTTGAGCGCCGCCTGGCGGTTGCGCTCGAGGAAGTTCTTGCGCTTGTCGTCCATGTTGCCGCCGTTCTTGCCGCCCTCGTTGTTATTGTTCTCGCCGCCGCTCTCGTCGCCGCTGCCGTCGTCAAAGTGGTCGTCGCCGCTGAGGCTGTTGCGCTTGCCCGAAGGCGCGCCGCCGGCCTGCTCCGACGTCTCACTCGCAGCCTTCTTGGCGCCCGTCTTGGCCTTTTTGCCGTTCGAGGCGCCGCCGGCGGCCGACTGGGCGTCGTCGCCATTTGCGCTGGCGGCAGCGCCCTTCTTCCGTTTGTTGCCACCCGCCGCCGCTCCCCCCTTGGCGCCCTTGGGGTTGCCGCCCTTGGCACCCTTGTTGGTGTTGGTCGACTCGTACAGCGACGTCGGCGCGTTTGCCGCGGCAAAAGCGGCTCCGTTGGGGCCCCCCAGGCTGCCCTCGCGCTTCGAGATTTCCTGCTGTGCCTGGCTCAGCAGGAAGAGGCCCGAGGCCGCCTGCGTCGCCTGCTGCTGCTGCTGCTGCTGGGCGGACGCGTCCAGCGGACCGAGCGGCTTTTGCATCATCTGCGGGCTGACGCTCTGCGAGATGCTCGAGTCGGTGTCGTTGTTTTCGATCGAGGCCTTGAGCTTCGAGCCGGGCTGGGCCGCCTTGCTGCCGTCGGCGCCAAAGGTGCGGCTGAAGGCGAGGTCAAACTGGTCGTGCGAGTCGATCGGCTTGCCGCCAAAGTTTTGCGGCTGCGAGGATAGCCCGTTGGCCCCCGTCGACGCGTCGAGCGGGTTGACCGGGTTGCCGCTGAGCGCCGAGAGCGTGTTGGGCGTGATGGTGGCTGCGGACGTCGACGAGGTGCTGTTGACCATAGCCGCCAGAAAGGCGGCCGTGTTGGGCGAAGGCGGCGGGAACGAGAGTCCGCCGCCAAGAGGCGTCAGGCCAGTCTTGAAGTTGGAGAGGTCGGGCGTGAAACCGGTGCGGAACGTGCTGGGATCAAAGTGCGAGCTCTGCGGGCCGGCCAGCATCGCCGGGCTCAGCGGGCCAGAACGTAGGGAGCTGGTGAGGCCGGCGGCCCAGGGATACTGGTTGGCCTCACTCGCTGGCGATGTGATGGACGCCACCGGCGGGAGCAGCGGCTTGGGTGTCGAGGTCGAGTCCTGGCCGCCACCGCTGGGCGACGTCTGCGTCTTGGGCGTCGACGGGTTGCGATCGCGGTAGGCGGCGCCCGGCCGCGTGCTGAGCGGCGGCGTGCTGGTGCTCGAGATCTTGTTGGCGTCAGCCTTGGAATCAGGCCGACGCTCGGGCGTGTCAGAGGGCCCGGAGCTGAACGACTTTTCGAAGGGGTTGGGCTCAAGGTGGTGTCGGGCCTGCGACCGGGATGGCGACGACCGCTTGGTCGGTCGTGCCGGTGGCCGTTGGGCGGTGGCTGATTGTCGGGGAAGCGGCGCGGGCAACGCCGTCGGCAGCGGGGTGGAAGATTCGACGTCGAGCGGAGCAAGATGGAACGAGTTTTCGATGACAGAAGAGAGAGAGAGAAAGAGAGGGATACGGTGGAGCAGGTAGGGCGGAGCAGGGCATCAGCGGTTGTGCGAGGGGATGGAGTGGGGCCGGCAGCGGCAACAGCACCGATGGACGGAATCGGGACTCACCGGTGTCAGTCATGGCGCGGTGACGTCGACGGCAGATGGTGGCAGCGACAGGTTGAGAGGTTGCAGTCCGCAAGGACGGGACCAAGGACAGAAGCGTCGGGCGAATAGTCGTGCCTGACAGTGGCGGCTGTCCAATGGGCTTTGTCGATCAGGGGCCCTGAGCCTACGAGGCGGTAAGGATGGCCGGGTGTCGACGAGGTGTGACGCGGCTGTGCGGAGTGAGAAGCGCACGAGGGGCCGGCAGCTAGCGAAGGCCTAGGCCAGCGTTTGACAAGGACAACGACGAGGAGGTCGAGCAAAAGGGTTCTCTAACGGCGACAGCGGCGGCGATGATGTCGCGGGCCTCTATCGGCTGCAAGAAGCGGGCTGGCGCGGTTGGTAAGACCGCCGAGAGCTTCGCCGGTCGGACGGCGCGCAGTGGGGCTTTCTGCTCGACGAAGACCCGAGGTTGATGCAGCTGCAGTCGACTGACGACTCGTGTGACGTTGACCCTGTCGAAGGCGGCCAGCTGAGAGCAGGAGCAGGTGTGACGAGGGAGGGGGACAGCCGCGAAGCGCGTGGTGCAACGCGGTATGACGGTCTGCAGTTGGTGCTAGGCGGGCTGTGGCGGCGTCGAGAGACGAGAAGCTACCGGTAGGTCCTGTCGGAATGACCGCGCGGGCCAGTTCGGCTGGACGTCGGGCCTGGCACAAGCAAGACGGAGCGGAGGGAGGCACGGGGCGAGGGGGTCCGCTGGGAAGGAAGCCGAAGACGACGTCGGCGGTAGCGTTCCTTAGGGTGAAAGGGTACCGGTCGCGGTGGTGACGACGGTGATGATGATGATGATGATGATGATGTTGATGGAGCTGCTACTCGTGTAGAGCGAGACGCAGGGCCCAAGGGTCCGTGTACAAAGCGGTTTGACAAGGAGGGGCGAAAAGAGTCGAGCGCGTGCTGCGGCTGCGGTTGCTTGCGGAGGGGGAGGGCACGCGGCGGCGGCTACAATGACGACGGTATGTCGTAAGGAGGACGGGAAGAAGCGTGGGTGGGTTCGCAGGACGAAGGCGGTGGCGGCAGCGAGGTGAGGCGGGGATGGGTGGAAGGCGGCTGGTGGATGTCGAGGCCAGCGGAAGCGATACGTGGCGAGGGTCCGAGGGTCTGTCTGGCCGACGGTAGCGTGTCTCGCTCGGTGGTGTCGGCGCCGTGGGGTCGGGCGAGAGTGGGCACCAGTGTAGAACCAGTAGCTGGGGGTGTCGAGAGTTGGCAAAGGCGTGGGTGCGGGTGCGGGTGCGGGTGGTGGTGGTGGTGACGTCGGAGGTTGCGGGTGGCGACGGTCGGTGATGGTGATGATGTCGTTGTGTTTGAGGCTGGCAGTGTCGAGGGGCAGGCCGACGAGGAGGGCGGGCAGAGGGAAGAAGTGGGCCGAGGCTGGCATCCAGGGGAAAACCCACCCGCTCCCTGCTCTCTCGCCGAGCTGCCCCATGATGCGCTAATGACGACAAGCCACACGGGCATGAGGCAACAGAGCAGAGCAGAGCCCCAAACTCGAAACTTTTTTTCTTTCTTTTCTCTCTCTCTCTCTCCCCCCGTCCCTCTCCCTGCCCTGACCTTCTGCGCCGCCACACGAGCAGCAGCATCGTCGCGCCTGCCTGAGGCCGCCGCCGCTCAAGCCCGAGGCCGGTCTGTGGGAGGTGGCGCCTGGCTTGGCTTGGCCTCGCCTCGCCTCGCCTCGCGATCGCGCCCCCGTTTGTGCTGTACCTAGGCTGCTGGGCGCACGCAGGACGAGGTCGCCGCAGGGGATGCCGGCGTGGGCCATCAGGCTGGCTAGCACGAGGATCGAGCGAGCAAGAGAGAGCCAACATTTGAGACGTGGCGGCGTCAAGCAGAGTACCACACCGTCGTACCGTAGCAGCAAAGGCAGGCAGGCCTATGCTCGATGGCGGCGGAGGCAGGGGCCCTAACCCTAGCCTGCTCTGGTTCGGCCGCCGCGCTCTTCCAAGAGGAACGACGGCGATGGTGGCGGAAACGACGAGCGGGCAATAGAGCTCGCCTCTGCTCCGGGGCCCTCTCTGCCTGCTTCGGCCATCCAAAAGCCAGGCGAGCTGCAGAGCAAGCAAGCAAGCAGGCGGCCACCGGTAGCCAGATGCGCTGCAGCCGGCCGGTTCGCCTGCCCAAACAACCGAGCGCGCGCGCCAGAACCTCAGCAGTCCACAAGCAGGCATGGCAGGCCATCGCATCGCATCCGCACCGTGGGCACCGTGTGTACGGCTAGGCGGGCGCCGACAGGCCGAAAAGACGCCGTGCCAGCGTCATGGTGGTCAGCGCAGCATGCATGCTGGCTGGCTGGCTGGCTGGCTCCTTGTTTGCCGCTTGCTTGCTTGCCTCGCCTGCATGCTTCGCACGCTGTTCTGGTTCGCCGGAAGTGCGCTCCGTACCGTCGCGTACCGCTTTTGCGATGCGAGATTGCCAAGGGGCGGGCAGCGGAAGCAAGGCAGGCCAGGCAGAGAGAGAGAGCTCAGGCGTCCGCGTCTGTTGCCGGGGTCAAGTGCCGGGCAGGCCTGGCTGGCTTGGAAAAACAAAGCGACGGCGCGATCGGCATGGGGGATCGAAGAGCGAGCGAGCGGGGATATCGACGATGCCCGCCCACGCTCGCCAGCCTTGGCCCCCGTTCCGATCAGCGCGGACGAAACACGCACGTACAGCCAGCCCAGCCAACGAAGCGGCCAGCCACCACCAGCCAGGCCATCGAGGCTGCGCAGGCGAGGCCAAGCGGTCTCAAGCGGCAGCGGGGCAGGCAAGCAAGCAAGGGAAGCAGCGCAGGTAGGCAGCAGCAGGCTAGGCAGGCTAGGGCAAAGCGCGCACATCCGGCGCAGGCAGGCAGGCAGGCAGGCAGGCAGGCAGGCAGGCAGGCAGGCAGGCAGGCAGGCAGGCAGGCAGGCAGGCAGGCAGGCAGGCAGGCAGGCAGGTCAGGCTGGCAGGCTGGCACGCAGGCGACAGGCAGGCAGGCAGGCAGGCAGGCAGGCAGGCAGGCAGGCACGCAGGCACAGGCAGGCAGGCAGGCCGGCGCAACGGAAATTGAGGTAGGCGGGCGGGCCGCCGCCGTCGGTGCCCTGCTGGCTGGCTGCTGCTGCGCGGGTCCGACCGGCCTATGTACGCCCGTCCGCCGCCTCCCGTTGTTCCGATGCACGCTTGCTTGCTTGCTCGGTTGCTGGGCTGTCGCCTACTAGGCAAGCGGCCGGTCTTTGAGGCGGCGTGTCGGCGCTGCTACTTACCACCGCATCTTGGCGTGAGGAGCGTCTTGCGTCTTCAGCCCGAGGCCGAGGCCGGGGAGCACCTCGCTCACCCGCGCGAGACAAAGCAACGCCAGACGTCGGCCTCCCTCAGCCACTTGCCACGCCCAGTCTCGCTCTCAACGTGGCCCCGCTTCGATCGTCAATGCGCAGCGCACACGCGAGCTAGGACCAGGTGACGCCTGTCTGTTCGGTCGTTCTCTGTCTCTGAGTAGTGCGTTGTTGAAACCATCGCTGCGGGTCACGATACTGCTAGTGTACATGGCATGGAAGGGTTGCGCGTGCGTGTGCGGGATCATCAGTCTGGAATCGGGATTCTGGTCTTCGTCTCGTCGGGTGCCTCTGCTCCTGGCCCACCTCGGCGCCCGCCTCGTGGTATGGTGCGGCGTGTGGATCGGACGCTCGCCGTGCCACGCTTCCGCGATCTAGTCGAGGGGCTCGGCCTCGATCCTGGCTCCCTGGTAGTCGTCGTCGTCGTCGACCATGTCGTCGTCATCGTCGTCCTGGTCCATGTCGGCGCCGTCGGCGCGCAGCGGCGCGTCGTGGTTGGGGTGGACGACGAGGCCGTTCCTGTGCGGGTCAAACGTGATGCGCACCGCGTCGTCGTCCTTGATGTTGACGCGTCCGCTGAGGATGAGGACCGAGAGCGGCGACAGCAGCTCGTTCTGGATCGAGCGGTTGAGCGGCCGCGCGCCCATCGAGGGTGAGAAGCCCGTCGAGACGAGGAAGTCGCGCGCGCCGTCGTCGAGCTGCAGCCGCACCTTGCCGCCGTTGTTGCGGATCCGCTGCTCAATCTCGGCGATGCGCACGTCGACAATCGAGCGCACGTCCTTGCGGCTCAGGCGCTGGAAGACGACAATCGAGTCGAGGCGGTTGACAAACTCGATGGGCAGCGACGTCTTGATCGTGTTGAGCACCAGCTGGCGCGTCGCCTCCGACATCTCGTCCTCCTGCGCCTCGTTGATGTACGCCGAGCCCAGGTTCGACGTCATAATGATGATCGTGTTGCGGAACGACACCTGGCGACCCTGGCTGTCCTGCAGCCGGCCCTCGTCGAGCACGCCGAGGAAGAGCTGGATAAACTCGCGGCTGGCCTTTTCAATCTCGTCGAGGAGGACGATGCTGAAGGGCTTGCGACGGACCGCCTCGGTCAGCACGCCGCCCTCTTCGTGGCCGACGTAGCCGGGCGGCGCGCCAATCAGCCGGGCGATGCTGTGCTTCTCCGAGTACTCGCTGCAGTCGATGCGGATCATGGCGTCGGCGCTGTCGAACATGCACTTGGCCAGCGTGCGGCTGAGGAGCGTCTTGCCCGAGCCGCTCGACCCGGCAAACATGAACGACGCAATCGGCCGGTTGGCGTCGGCCAGGCCGGAGCGCGACAGGCGGATGGCCTGGGCGACGCTCTTGACGGCCTCTTGCTGGCCGATGACCTCCTTGGCCAGCGTCTTTTCGAGGCGCAGCAGCTTGGTGCGCTCCGACTCGAGCATCCGCGACACGGGGATGCCCGTCCAGCGCGAGACAATGTTGGCGATCGAGTCGGCCGTGACGGCGTTGCTGTCCGAGTCCTTGCCCTCCTCTTCGCGCTTGCGCTCGGCCGCCTGCAGCGCCTGCAGCTTGTTTTCCAGGTCGGGCAGCGCGTAGAACTTGAGGTCGCTCGCCATAGCCAGGTCGTAGCGGCGCTCGGCCTCGGCAATCTTGGCACGGATGTCTTCAATCTTGCGGCGGACCGAGTTGATCTCGTCGCCCTTTGCGCGCTGCGCCTCGTACGCCGCCTTGATGGGCGCCAGCTCGTCGTCGATGGCCTGGATCTGCTTCTTGGTGTCCTCGAGCGACTGCTTGCTGGCGGCGTCCTTTTCGCGGCTGAGTGCGTGGACGGCAATCTCGAGCTGGAGGCGCTTGCGCTCGAGCTTGTCGACCTCCTCGGGCACCGTCTCGCGGCTGACGCGGACGTCGGCGCAGGCCTCGTCGACCAGGTCGATGGCCGAGTCGGGCAGCCGGCGGTCGGTCAGATAGCGCTTGGCCAGCTGCGCCGCCGAGACAATGGCCGAGTCGAGGATGCGAACGCCGTGGTGAACCTCGTACTTGTCGCGGATGCCGCGCAGGATGGCGATGCAGTCCTCGACGCTGGGCTCGACGACGAGGATGCTCTGGAAGCGGCGCTCGAGGGCGGCGTCCTTTTCAATGTACTTGCGGTACTCGTTGGCCGTGGTGCAGCCAATGACGCGCAGCTTGCCGCGCGCCAGCATCGGCTTGAGCAGGTTGGCGGCATCCATGCCCGAGTCGCTGCCCTGGCCCGCCATGAGGAGGTGCATCTCGTCGATAAACAGGATGCATGGCGTGCCGTCGGCCGTCATCTTTTCGATGTCCGAGAGGACCGACTTGACGCGCTCCTCGTACTCTCCCTTGTACTTTGCGCCGGCCATGAGGGCGCCCATGTCGAGGCTGAGGATCTTGCCGAGCAGGTTGGGCGGCACGTCGCGGTCGACGACGCGCTGGGCGAGGCCCTCGACGATGGCCGTCTTGCCCACGCCCGGGCTGCCGATCAGGACGGCGTTGTTCTTGGTGCGGCGCGAGAGGACGCGGACGGCGCGGCGGATCTCGTTGTCGCGGCCAATGACGGGGTCGAGGGAGCCCTCAGAGGCGAGAGCGGTGAGGTCGGTGCAGTACTTGCCGAGGGCGTCGTAGCCCGCCTCGGCGCTCTTGCTGTCGATGTGGCGGCCGCCGCGGGACTGGGTGATGGCCGTCTTGATGAGCTGTTCGTTGGAGAGACCAGCGTCCTTGAGCGCCTGCTTGATGCCGGCGTCGTCGATGAGGGCGAGGAGGATGTGGTCTTGGGCGATGTAGGCGTCGCGCTGCGTGTTTTTCTGGTTCTCTGCCTCCTTGAGCACCTTGGCGGCGGCCGACGAGAGCGTCATATTGTCCGGGGGCGGCGACTGCTGGGGCAGCTTGCGTAGCGTGGCGCGCAGCTTGTCCTCGAGGAGCTTGGCGTCGACGCCCGCCTTGGAGCAGATGCTCTTGAAGAGCGACTGCGATGCCTCGTTGGTCGACTGGACGCCCTGCGAGTTGCTCGTGTCGTCGGTGAGGAGCGCCAACGCAAGGTGAGCCGGCGCCACCTGGGCATGCGAGTGGTCCTTGGCCAGCTGGACGGCAGCCGAGACCGAGGCCTGCGCGCGGTCGGTGAAGTCGTACGAAGACATGGCGGGCGGGAAGGGGTAGTGCGGTGGATGCGTGGAAGAGATGCGTGCGAGGCGCGGGGTATGAATGCGGGCGCGGAGGGTGGTGCGGCGGTTATAGTAGTCTGAGGCGAGTCTGATGCGCTAGGGAGGGATCCTGCTGCTTCTGATGGTGGTCGTGGCGATGAGGATGGGCGCGAGAGGGCGCTGGAAAGAGCGCTTGGTAGCGACGGGTCGTCGAGTGTGCGTGTGTGTGTGTGTGTGTGTGAGTTATGGTGTGATGTGGTGGTGCGGTGAGGCGTGCCAGAGGAAGGAAGAGCGTGCTGCTAGCTGGTTTTATCTGAGCAGGGATCGTGGCGACGTGGATCGAGAAGGAGGCGACGAACGAGGTGCGTGGGGATGGGAAGCAAAGAGAGGTCGGCGGGTGAGTGAGCCATCCCAGCCTGAGGCATGTGCAGCCAGGCGAGCCACGCCCGCTTCGAGCAACGCCTGGCCCATGCTCGAAAAGTGGAGGAGCTTCTGGAAGCTTCAAGCGGGCGCCTGCGCGGGCGGGTGGCCAGGCCAAGCAACCGGGCCACGCCAAGCCAAAGCCGTGTTCCGTTTCCCGCGTCCCATGCACGGCCCGAAGAACTGGCCAGCTGCACCAACGCAGCCGGTCACTTCCCTCTCGTCAAGCCCTCGACCTGGCGACGATGCGATGCGATGCGATGCGATGCGAGCGATGCGGTTCGGGCGACGAACAGGCTACGTAGAGAGACATCCCCAACGTCTGGATCGAGCGCAGAGCAAGAGCACATGTATGTTGGAGGACAGATGTCGAGCGCCAGAATTGGGCTATATACAGCAAACGCCCCGGCTAGCGTGCCATGGCAGCCAGAGACTGCGCGTAGGGACAAGACAACAGAAGGGAAGACAAGAAGGCCGACACTGCTCGAAGACGTACGATGCCGTTGGTCGTCTTCACGGGCCCCTGCCACGGCGCGACCGCCTGGCGGGCCCGCTCCGTCGTCACCCAAGCTACCCGCGCCTCTCGTCTTCGGAATAGTCGCTCCTCGACGGCGACTCGGCGTCGTGGAGCCAGTCGGGCAGGCCGCCGACGCCGACGCCGCCGCCATCGGCCTGGCTACCCGACACGCCCTCCAGCCCCATGCCTTCGGCGTGCGCCTCCATTTCGGCGATCTTTTCGGCCAGGTCGATCGATGGTCCGCCGCCGCTGCCGCCGGCGCTGCCCACGTCCTCCATCGAGTGCGACGAGTGCGGGTGTTCAAATGACACCACAGAGTGGCGCATCTGCTCGCGCAGGCGCTCCTCGGCCGAGCCCAGGATCGGAGCATAGCCGTTGCGGAAGCCCTGGCTGCCCGGCCCGTACCGCTCCCGCATGTCCATCCCGACCCCGTCGCTCTCCCTGGCTTGACCGCCGCCGCCCTCGTCGCCCGAGTCTCCGGAAAGCAGGTCGTCCGACTCGCCCAGATCCGAGGCCTCGCCGTCGTCGCATCCGTCGTCGCAGCCTTCGTCGTCGAGCTCATCGACCGCCTTGCGGGCCACCTGCAGCAGGTAGATGAAGATGCCAATGCAGAGGCCAACGCCGACGAAGCCGGCCACCTGCTTGACCCTCTCGGCAGAGTGCGACACGATGGCGCCGTCATCGTCGCCGCCGTTGGCGTCGCCATCGCTGCCGCTGCCGTTCTCGACACCGTTGTAGGCCGCAAAGTTCTTGATCGAGGTGCCCAGGCCCGTGTGCACCAGCAGCTTTGGTAGCGCCAGCGCCGTGCACGTCGTGTACGTCTTGAGCGTCAGCGTCTGCGAGCTCGCCAGAAGCGTGTTCATCAGATTGTACGGGTACGGCGCCAGCCTGACCAGAAAGAGGAGCTTTGGCTGCTTCTCAATCGCTCGCACCACCTGAGCCGTGATTCGACAGCGGGACACCCGAAAGAGATCGACACACGGTCAGCGAGCCAAATCGAGGTTCGGTGCAGCGCCATGAGGGGCCCACCCGAGCCACGCACCTTTTTCAGGCCACCACTCTGGTTGAGCAGCCCGACCATCCAGTCCTTGAGCAGCGACCGGCTTAGCAGGAACACGACAATGGCACCAGAGAGTGCCGAGATGTAGCTGATGATGAAACCTTGCCAGAGACCAAACGAGAAGCCGCATAGGATGATGAGCGTCGAGTAGAGAGGAAGTGGCGCTGTTTGGCAGCAGGGCAAAGGCAAGGAGAGCACACAGGGGGTCAGCAAACCAGCTACTTGCGCTTCAGCAGGCCCTAGTGGCAAACATCCCTGCGAGACTCACGGAACGTGGTGATGAAGATCAGAGAGCCCAGTAGCAGCCGTCCGCGGAGGCCTAGCTCCTGCAGGTAGGCGGCCAAGCGATCAAGGCCGGTGAAGACCTCGGTGTGGAACGTGATGACCATGGCCGTGCTCGACAGGCTGATGCCGAGCCAGATGAGAAGCGGCACGTACGCCTGCAACCACGCGGGACGCCAGCACCGCGCGCCGGTAATCGGATCGCGAAACGCGTCGTCCCAGTAGATCCTGGTGTCCACCAGCCACTCTCGCAACCGATGACCCGCCTCGACAGGGTTGGCCAGCAGCCGCAGGAAGCCCGCGACGCTGGCACAAAACATGTAGCAGCGCTGCCTGAACGTCAGGTCCGCCCTCGACGAGCGCGACGAGCGCCGACGCCTGCGCGGCTTGAGGCGGATCGCACCGCGCCGGGCTTGCGGCACCACGATGGGCGAGCCGATGTGGATCGAGTGCGACGACGACTGCGACGCGGGCAGCACAACGTCGGTCGAATCATCGGCGTGCCCTCCGCTGCCTCGCTTCCTCGGCGTGCCCGGGCGCGGCCGGTAGGCGGCGGGTGTCGCGCGCCGAGACTCGGACAGCGAGGCGCGCCACGAGGTTTGACCACCAAAGCCCTCGCCGAGCTCGTCCGGCTCGGCCACCAGGTGCGGGTACTTTGCATCGCTCCCGGCGTCATCCTGGAACGACACCATTGCCGACTTTTCGCCGCGAGGGTAGGCGCTGAACGCCTCATTGCGGTTGCGGTAGACGGTCGGCGTGAAGCGGCCCGCTGCCCGTTTCCCGTGGCCCTTGCCGGCCTCGTCGTCGCTGATACTCTCGCGGTCCGATAGCTTCGAGCTATGGCTGTGGCCGTGGCCGTGGCGCACCGCGGGCGACATCCGGCCGGTGACGGCGTCCATGAGCGAGTGCGCCGTGTTGGCGGCGACACGGCTGAGGCTCGTCTGCCTGACGGGAGGTGTCATCGTGGAGCTGCGCCGCGGCATGAGCGCCTGTTCGATTGTGAAACTCTCACCGCCAACGTCATCATGTGGCGATGCGATCCGTTGGACGGGTCCGCCGCGCGCGGCGTGGTGATGGCTCGCGCTAGTGGGCGTGGCCGAGGTGATGCTGTTGGGGGTGTGTCGTTGGAGGTTGCGGACAGGGTCAGATCGGGTTCCACGATTTCAGCGCAGGCGGCAAGAGGGACGAGCACTCACTGAGGGCTCGCTGGACGCTTCTCAGATTCGCCAAAGAGGCTGCGCCTCTTTGACCCGGGCCGCTGCACCGTGTCTATTGGAGGGAGCTTGCGGGTGGCAGCCTTTTGCCGACGGTCCGACAGCGATGCGCCGCCGTCGAATGCGAGAGGAGGCACCGATCGGGACCTCGAGTCGAAGGGGGACGAGGTAGAGGGTTGCTGGCTGGTCGACGCCTCGGCGTCCCAGCGATCGACGTCCGCGAACATAGGGTTGGTTGGCAGCTCAAAGTTGGGAGTGGCACCGCTGGCCTCCTGTAGGGCGTGGGCGGCGGGTCGACGGGCTGGCCCTGCAGCAGCATTGCGAGCCAGGGGTGATGGGGTCCGCGCCTGGCTGCCGCGCTGGCCGGCCGAGAGGTGCTGGGGTTGCGGCACCATACTCGTGGGTCCTTGTGGAAGGACTGGGCCGCGCCCGACTTCTCTCTAGGGTCGATGCGGAGGTGTGGCTCCAAGCTGCGACGAGGCAAGGATGATGACAGGTGATCGACAGAGCCGCTCGAAGCAAGATCAAGGGACGTGTGCGTGGAGCGATGGGAGGCGCGAGCAAGGAGCGCGGGTGGGTGGGAAAAGGATTTGAGTCGGTTCGAGCTGACCAGCAGCCGAGGTGCCACCAGTTTCCGACGCTTGTCAATGGGCGTGGCGGGAGGCTGTGTCCAGGGGGGCGCAAAGGCGAGCTGGCGACAAGTGCCGGTGCGGACGTGGCGGTTCGGGGCGACGGTTGCCAGCCTCGTTGCTGCTGGCAAAAGCGCGCTTTGGCCGGAGGGGGGGTTCCGAGACGGAGGGCCCGATCCGATATCAATCGAGGGCAGAGTGGGTCGAGACGAGCGTCGAGACGGGCGTCGGATCGACCGAAAGCCCAAAGGGAGAGATGGGTCGAGCACGTTGGGTTGGCACGGAAACAGCAGAGAGGATGCGACGGTTGAGCGCGGTGGCCGCCTAGCTCGGCATGGCCCGGTGAGCAGTCAGCCTGGCGGTCACGAGGAAAGGCGGGAGCGAGCGCCGGGTATACGGGTCGATGGTAGTCGATGCTGATGGTGATGAGACGAAGGTGGGCGGGCTCGTGGTAACCAGCAGAGGCAGGGTAACTAGCTGCGAGCGGGGGGCGGGAGCCAGCAAATTTGGGCAGGCAGGCAAGCGGGCTCCACAACGGTCCTCGACGCGGGCGGCGGCGGCGGCGGCGGCGGCGGCGGTGGCTAGCGTCGAAGAAGAAGCCAGCTTGAAGCAGGCAGGCGAGCAAGCCGAGCCAAGCGGCCCCCGCCTGCGCTCAGGCCCTTGAACTTCGCAGGCAGGCCATCTTGCAGCAAGCAAGCACGTCAGCCGTCGTGGGCGCCTCGCCGCCTCTCTCGCTCTACCAGTCTCGGTCGAAAATAGACACTGGCTGCAGGCCAAGTGGAGAGAGAGGCGGGTAGCCTCTGCACCGTCGACGACGACCAACAGTCTGGCCTCGTCGAGGCAGGGCCAGCATGCAGCCTAGTCGTATGGCAGCCCAAAGCATGTCCGCCATCGGACCTCACCAGCCTCACCCCTTTGGCTCTCTCACCTCTCTCTCGGGCGTCAAGCAGCCGGAACAAAGGGCAAAGAGGGACGCCCCCGACGCGGGCGGCGGCGTTCCAAGGCCCGCACGCAGCCACGGCAACGGCGCCGACCATAGGCTGCCTGCCCTGCTGGCTGGCTGCCTGGCCTGGCCTGGCCTCGGAATTTTGCCACGTGTCAGCCGGCCGGCGCTCCCTGCACCGCCCCCGCCTCGTCTTCGGCTGCCGGCCGACTGGCTGGCCACCTGCTCGCGCTCTACCTCCTCATCACCAGCTGCGCAGTCAACAGCAAGTCGAGGCCGCGACCGTCGGGACAGGCCTCGCAGCAGAAGCAAGTCACCGACGGCGACGCAGCTGCCGCCAAGCAAAGGCCGGGTTCGGGCTCCGCGCCGACCTTTGCTCAGCAGACCCGCCGACCCGCAGCGCACCGTGTTCCGTGCGCGGCGAGGGGATGGACCTGGAGCGCTGGATTCATCTCCTCGATCGCACCAGACGAGGAACGAGGTGAAGCACCGGACGACGAGAAGGGATGGCCGAGCGCGTCACGATGTCCGCAGCTGTGCGACCTCTTGATCTTCGTAGCAAGGTGGCAAGGAAGCTTTGCCTGCGCCTGGCGTCGGGGCCATCGCACGGGCGCGCCACGCCCCAGCGAGGAAGAGCCACCACAGACGACGGATCGACCAGCTCGTCCCACCATGCCCAAGCCGTATTGCCGACCCTCTGATCGCCGCTGCATTCGGCGCTAGTGGCTGAGGGTACAGCAAAAAGCCTCCCGGTGGGCGGAGGAGCCAGAGCTGAGCGCGAGGCGACGCTCAGCGTGAAAGGGCGAGGATCAGCATCGACACGGATCGTACCTCACTGTCCACATACAGCCTTATACCAGCCATGCGCGCTGAGCAAGAGATGAGGCGAAAGGTCATAGTCGACATTCCGAGGGCAGACGGTAGGCAGTTTCGGGCCCAGATCAGAAATAGAGCGCAAAGCACCAGCAGAGCGCCGCGCGATGATGGGTCGCGCCAAGTGTTGGAGCGTCTCGTTGCTCTGAGTCGTGTCGTCCCTCGTAGCTTGTGGCAAGTATCAGCTCCACTGACAAGGGGAAAGGGATGGTGGCTTTCTCAACTGTCGAACAAGAAGATCATAGATGACGAAGGCGGCCATGTCCATGGAACGCAGCAGGAACAGCCCAACGCAACGCTGATGATCGACCAACCACATCAGCGGTGGTGGGTCTAATTGAAGTCTGCGCCGCTCATGGCCAGGTCGAGCTGGTAGGCAAACTGGTCCTCGCCGAAGGGAGGCCACTGGCCGTCCCAGTCCCAATTGTTGATGGCGTCCTTGGCCTGGCTCGGCATCGAGTCGTAAAACACAATCTGCAGGGTATCTCCGTCATCCTTGTCGGTGATGTCGAGGCCTTGCGGACCGAGTCTGTTCCGGCGCGACGCACGATTCGCGTTTGCCCCTGACTGTCAGAGATGCCCTCCGGTGGATCGGCCCGCCATCTGTGCGGAGAATGGCGGACTACTTACCCTTGATTGGCCGACTGGATCTTGACGGTGCTCCCGTCCATGGCCCAGCTGGGGAGTGGAGCGTTGTATCTCCGGTAGTGCCTGGCGCCGGTGCACGCCACGCCAGTGATTTTGGGCCACACATAGGGCTTGTTGGGGTCCGTAGGCTGCGTGATGAGGGCAGGATCGTCCATCCAAATGACGATGGTCTCCCCTGAAGAGCCCGTCAAGAGATCGAGGCAGATTGTCAGTGTGAGCTCCGTCCATCAGAGCAGTCGGTTGCGCTCTTAGTCAGGTCTAGTCTACACCGTTCTCGACGTCCGACCCCCGTCCGGCCGCACACGGGCCGGGATCAAGATTGGCGATACAAGGACGCGGCCTCGACGAAGGAGGATTCACGACACTCACAGTCGTACCGAGAACCGCCACCAGGCATGTTGTTCGTCTTTGGGAAGAAGAGGCTGTACATCATGCCGAAACGACCATTGTAGTTGGCCCAACGCGCATAGATCTGGCCCTTGGTCGTGTCTTTGCAGCCGGCCGAGGGGGCGCCGGTGGGCTTGAGGCCGCCAGAGCACTTGCCGTCTGCCGTCACCGCGGTATAGACGTGGCACATGTTGCCTGGTAGTGGGATGAGCAAGGCGCGGCTCTCGTCAGTGGGTCTGTGATCCCCGTCGCGGCCTTCGAAGCGATGGCTGACGATGGACGGTGGTGGAAAGGGGGGATGGGGGGGGACCAGAGGGGGAGGGGCCGGGGGGGACAACATAGGACCTGGGTGGCAAATGAAGCGGTTCGCGGTCAACGCACCGATGTGCACACGCGGCTGGAAGTGGACCGCTGCCAGCTCTTGAGGGGTCCTGGCTGCAGTCGACGGGATGGGCGTGACTTGATCGTGAGCGATCTTGGGGCATTGCCAACCGCAGACGAGGCCGGCCGTCGTCCAAAGGATGGTGGCAAACAGGCTGAGCTTGATCTGCATGGCGCTCGTGGCAGAAAATGGGGGACGAGAGGGGGAGAAGAGGAAGTGGGAGGGGGGCAGAAAGTGACCCAGGCTATGCTTGGGGATGGTTGGGAGGGGGCAGCGGCAAAGAGAGTCGCGATCCCCTCTCTTTTTGAAGGTTGAGCAGGCTCGATGCAGCGACCAAGACGACCGCTCGAGGAGACGTGTGAACTACTGCAACCCACTTCTGTTGATGGGGGCAAAGAAGCGACGTGGACGCTAGCAGTACAACGTGCGCTACGACTGTTCCGACTCAGAAGGGCGTGTGCAGCGAAGCGCAGCTGACTGATGACTGCCAATGGCAAGAAGCAGGAAACGGTCACCGAGATACAGGCACGCCAGCCCCAGGGCACTCGCTGAGCGAAGGGGTGGGGGAAGGCACAATGTGTCAAAGTGTCCCACCGTGATTGCATTGAGATCACGCCTATGCTGTGCAGGCGTTCGGCCCCACATCTGAGCATCGTCAACCGGATACCGCCATGCTATATGTAGGTACCAAAGAGGCCCCAGCCCCGCTCCTCCCTACTCGTCGTCCTCGGCCTTCCGCTTCGTCGATCCACCACCGCCGCCGCCGCCAGAAGACAAGTTGATGCGGAACGGCTGCGCCGAGGAGGATGGTGCGCCGCCGGGGCTCGGCGCCACGGCGGGCGAAAACGACCGCTTCAGCGACGATCCCGCAGCTCCAGAGGAAGGCGCGCCGACGGCGGCCCAGCCGCGCCTCGACGTCGCGACCGACTGCTCGCCGCCGTCGCCGCCGGTGGTGGTGGCGCTCGACATGGTTCCATCGTCGAGGGCCGTGACCGAGGTGCTCCGGCTGCCGTCGAGCGTCGGGCTGACTGCCGACGTCGCCCGCTTCTTGCCCTTTCCTGCACCGCCCGCCGCCGCAGCCGACGTCGACGCCGAGACCGTGTTGGGCCCGAGCAGGGCGAGGTCCGACGGCGCGCTGCCACGGCTGCCGACGCTGAGCACCATGTGCGCCTGGCCGGTCCGCTCCGCCCGGCTCTGGAACGCCGCCAGCATTCCCGAGGGGGTGTCGCCCGCCGACGCCCTCTGGCGCTTTTTCTCGTCCTCGATCTTCTTGAGCCGCTTCTCGATCTTCTTGGCGCCCGGCTTCTTGCCGTGGAAGACGTGCGAGAGCTGCTTCCACGCCTCGTGCGGGGTGAGCTGGCGCCCAAACTCGTCGTGGTACTGGATGTCAACGTCCGGCTTGTAATCCTTGAAGCGGTCCTGCGCCGACCGAGCCTCGTCGAGCTCGCGCTTGCGGTTCTCGTACTCGCGTGTCGCCTGGTCCTTGGCCGAGCCCTGCGCCTTGGACATCTTGCGCTCCAGCTCGCGCAGCTGCTCCTCCTGCCGCCGCTGCGCCAGCCACCGGTCGTACTCTTGTTGCTGTCGCTCCCGCGCCTTTTCCTCGGCCGAGATCGTCGGCAGCATGCCCTGGTTGCGCAGCAACGCCAGCGTACCGGCCACGCCCATCGACACGCTGGGCTCCGCCGGCGGCAGACCGGCCAGAGGGTCCGCGACGGGCGAGCCGGCCTTGCCGGTAGCAGCAGCGTCCGCACCGCTACCGCTACTGGCGCCCTCGGCCGCCATCCTCGCCGCCTCATACTCCTCCGCTGGATCGCCAAAATCGACATCCTCCGACTCCTCCTTCTTGATGGTCACGACGCCGTTGGTCGCTGCCGATGCGCTCGGCGCTGACGCCAGCCCCGGTTCCGCGCTGATAGACTCCCGCTTAAGGGCCGCAAGCCGCCTGCGCCGGCTGTCCTCGTCAGCCTGCTCTGCCGCCTGACGGTGGCCGATCGTCCGGACAAACTCGCTGGTGCTGTCAAACGTGAGCCCGCCGGCGGGTTCCTCCTCTTCTTTGACGCCCGCAACCGCCGCAGACGTCGAGGCGTCGCCTGGGTAGGGGCTCCCGCTCGCTGCGCGCTCCGCCTCCTCGGCCGCCCGCTGTGCCGCCAAATTCTTGGCAATCATCTCGGGCGTCATCTTGACAAAGGTGCGCTTGGCCTTCTGCCGCCGCACCTTGGCCAGGCTGGCCTGCAGCTCGTCGTCATCGACGAAGTTTTCGGTGACGTCGCGCGCGCGAGGCTTCCGCACCTCGGCGGCAGGCTCTGACCCCATCTCGACATCGCCGTTGGCATCGGCATCGGCGCCGGCGCGGACCGGTGCGGAGATCGACGGGCCTGCGGCGTCCTCGGGGTCGTCAAGGTCCAGCTTGACGCGCGCGGCCTTTTTGCGCTTCTTGGCCTTGGGCTTTTTGAAGCCTACGTCGCCCTCCTGGAGGTAGTCGGACACCTCTTGGTTCTTGGCGTAGTCGAGCGAGAGCAGCTGCTTGTTGGCAGCGGCCGCCTCCTGCTCGAGTTCCCTGCGCGCGAGCTCCTTTCGGTTCGAGGGCTTGGTGGCGCCTGCACCGAGGCGGAAGCCGCCCTCGCTGGAGCGCGTCAGCCCGTCGTCGGCGATGTCGGCGTCGTACTTGGACAGCACGCCGCGCCGCCGCCCGACGTTTGCCTCGTCGAACTGGTCGTCGTCGAGGCCGGTGTAGCCCCTGCGCGCCTTTTTGCGCTCCTGGTTGATGCGATCGCGCTCGGCCTGGTCGAGGTCGTAGTCCATCAGCTCGTCGTCGGCATCGTCGAGAACGCCCGAGTCCCTGAGCGTGAGGATGCGCTCGTCGCCGTCGTCAAAGTCGTCGACGTCGTGGGCCACCTTGAGGCCTGCGAGGTCCGACTCGTCGTAGACGGCCTGGGCCTGAGTCTCCTGCTCCTGGAGCTCCCGGGCGAGCTTGGCGGCATTCTCCTTTGCACGCTTCTTGGCCTGCCTGAGCCACTTGAGCGTGTCCTGCGAGCCGGGTGCCGCCGACGAGGATGGTCCTGATGCTTCCGCTGGCTCGGGGTCGGCCAGCGTGGGCCCTTGAAGCTTTCGGGCGAGCTCGCGCTTGTTCTGGGCCTTTGCGATGCGGTCGCGGATCTCCTGTTGCTCCTTTTCGCGCCTGTTGCGCTCTATCTGCTCGATATGCCTGCGCTCCGCCTCTGCGTCTTCGTCGACCTGGCGTGCAGACTTGGCGCCGTCGTCGCCGTCGGCAGCGGGCTTGCTGTCGGCAGGGCCATCGTCGGTGAGGGGTTTGAGGCCGAGCTTGATACGGAGCTTGTTGGTCTCTTCGAGCGATAGCGAGTCCTTTTGGAACTCGGACATGGCGCTCGAGGGCGAGCGGCGTGGCGCTTCGAGACCGAAGAGGTTGCGAGAGGTGGCGCGGGCACGCGAGTCGGACCGGATCTAGGTCGGCTCTTGTCACCCTGTGTGGGCGGCTGCGTGTGCGGCCTGGAAGAAGCAAGGAGCGGTGACAGCGAAGCGCGGTTCAAGCCCTGCTCACTGGAGCGCAGTGGAGAGCTGCGGCGAGAGGTGGTGGTGGGTGTGGTAGTAGCAGTGGCGGTGGCGGTGGTGGTGGCAAGAGGTGCAGGCGGCAAAATTCCGATGCGATGTGCGGCCGCCGGTGGGTCCGACTGACCCTGGCTGGCTTGGCTGCCTGGCTGCCTGGCAGCCTGCCTGCTCCCTGCTCCACTTTGGTGCGCCTGCGAGGGGCCAGCTGAGAGCGAGCCAGCGCAGCCACGCTGTGCCCGGCCGGCCAGCACGCCAAGCAAGGCCTGGCAAGCCAAGCAACCCTCTCCCAGGCGGCGCCGGCGGCTCGTCCGACCTCGGCGACCCTCGCATCAGCCACCACCTTCTTTCTACCTTCTCCCCACCACCGCTCCTCATTCTCCTCCACCACCACCTTCCCCTCGGCCTACATGCCTGTCGATTGATTCTCCACCACCACGCCACTCAGTCGCAAGCGCCACTCCATCTCACGCATCTAGACACCCGACCGCACAGTCCCCACCTCGGGCACAAACCCCCACCCCGCCCGCAATGAACGACAGCCTCGGCGCCTTTCTCGCCATCGCCGTCCTCTGGCTCATCCTCCGCTTCGCCTTTGGTACGTCCCATTTCGACCCCTCTCGCTCCACCTCCTCTGCTGCGCGCTTACCTGCCTCTCGGTTCCCCTCGCCTGCACCCTCGCCTCCAACCCAGGCGGCAGCTCGTCCTCGAATGGCAACGCCAATGCCGCCGGCCCCAGTCTAGATGCGGCGCGGGCCCGTCAGGTACCGCAGCACATGGTGAGACTGCAATGCGCTGGTCATTCGATCCCGTCCGACGCTTGCTCACGCCCCACGCGCCGCCCTTCGCCCTACCTGGCCCCAGGTCGACGCCGTAAAGACCCTCTTCCCCCACGTCCCCGAGGCCTCGATCCGCTACGACCTACAACGGTCCGGCAGTGCCGAGGCCACCTGCGACCGCATCCTCAACGAAGGCGGACTGCCGACGGTGAGCACGTGCAGGGCAGCTCCATCGCCGTCGATGCTGATCGCTGATTCCTCTCGTGACCCGACGTGGCTCTGCCCTCCGTCCCTCGCCTCCGCTTTTGGACTACCGGGTCAGCCACCTGCCGGATTCTTCGGAACAGCAACGTCCAACACGCCAAGCAGATCCGATGCAGCGGCCACAACGGCCACTCACGAGCCAGCAGCAGCAGCAGCGGGGCAGGCCGCCAACGCTGCTGCGCGCGGTGCCAACGCAAGGGCGTCGGCATCGTCTTCGTCGTCGAGCTCGGTCAAGCGCACCACCTTGATATCCCGTTTCGGCACCGACGGCGACGCCCTCGATACGACGGCCGACAAAGGCGATGGCGACGCGCAGGGCTGGGCCCCCTCGCCAGAGGAGCGGGCCAAGCGGCTAGAGGAGCGAAAGCGTCGGATGGTGCTCGAGGCGAGGAAGAAGCTCATGGAGAGGCAGGCGCACAAGACCGAATAGGACGCCGGCAGCGCCGTCGGCCGCGGACCGTTGCCCTACAGTCTGCGTGTCGCCGCCGTCGTCGGCCGTTAAGCCTGGCATAGACACTGTCGGCCTTACGGCTGCCACGGACCGCCATCTCACGGCGCTTCAGGCCATCCTTTTCAAGGGTACCGAGTGCGATGACTCCTCAAACGTCAACGATTTCACACACCAACAACTCTGCCGATCGAAGGACGCTACAGGCATCGATGCGTTTTCACTTCCCAAGTCTGCCGCTCTTGTCTCACGAGGGCTGCAATTTTGCCCGTCGCCTGACCTACCAACGTCTCGCCTCAGGCCTTGTGTGGTACCGACACCGGCCCGCGCTCGGGGTGCCACTCGATGCCCTCCTTTGCCCACCGCCAGACTAGGTAGGCGCGCAGCTCCTTGTCGAGGGGCAGCACCTTTTTCCACTCGGGGATGTGCGACTCCGACTCGGCCTCGACGACGGTGGCGTGCGCGTCTTGCCCCGCCTGCTCGTGCTTGGCGGTGTGCCCTGCGACGGTGGCCAGCTGGTGTGCGGTGTGCGCGACCTGGCCCATGGACACTGCCGCGTCGCGGGTCGTCGGCGGCTCGTCGAGGCGCAGCTGTCGATCGAGCTGCTCCCGCAGCCGCAGCTCGGCGGGGGCCACCGGTCGCTCCCCGCCGAGTCCCTGGTG
>NW_006920884.1:487991-504263 GCF_000417875.1 Pseudozyma flocculosa PF-1
GTACGAGTCGATGGCGTACCTGCCGACGCCCGGGTAGATTCCGATAGGGGTCTCGGGGCACTCGCGGGCGCGCGCCTTGAACCGGTTGCGCGGGTCGTGGGGCACCTCGACCATCTTTTTCGACATGTCAATCAGGCGGCGGGCGCGGATGTTGTGCAGGCCCAGCGGCTGGAGGAGAGCGGTGAGCTCGTCGAGCGGTGCGTCGGCCAGCGCGCCCTCGTCGGGCCAGCGCGCCACGAGGTGCCAGAAGACGGGGATGGCGGCGCGGCCGCGCGTCTGGTTGAGCAGGCACGTTGCCACCAGCAGCCAGAAGACGTTGGGCGAGACGAGCTCCTGGATCAGCCCGTAGAAGTTGGCCGAGCGCTCCATGCCGTGGACCGTGCGGGGCTTGGATTGGGGCTGGCCGGTCTCTTCGGCGGCCGTGTCGTCGCCGGCTGCTGTTGTTGCTGCCGCCGTGTCCGACGAAACAGCCTTGCGCCGCCGTTTGCGAGGTGGACGTTTCGTGACTGGAGCAAGGGCATCCTGGTCGTCGCCGCGTTCCGCTCGGTCTGCAAAGTACGGAGAGCGCTGCCCTGGCCGACGCTGCTGCCTTGTCCCAACGCGCCGGGCCGGGGCTGTGCGGCTAGGAGCAGGAGGAGGTGCAGAGTGCGAGGCAGGGCGGTGACCTTGGCGTTTCGGGGCAATGTGCGGCGACGCCACGACGGGTGCGGCGGCAGCACTGGCGCGCGATCGCGAGCGTGTGGTGACCATGTTTGGCGCTGTGGTCCTCCGGACGGCAGTGTTACATGGCGATGCCGAGACAAAGCCCAGCGGCGGGGCTGCTTGGCGGCGAGCTGGTAGACGACGGTTTGGCCTCAGGTCAGCTTGGAAGTGGTGGTAGTCAAGAGTGCCAGGTCACGCCTGGCCTCCCTCTGTGTGGAGGAACAGCCTGGCAGACTCTTGGTCACTTTCACCGGCCACAAAGAAGCAGGAAAAAGGCCGGGGAAATCCCTTGTGGCTCGGTTCGCAGAACCCGGATTTGGTTCAAACCACCCCGCCTTCCCCGGCTCCAAAAAGTTTTCGGCCTCGAGCAGAAGGCTCAGAAAGCGCAGGAGAAAAAGACATGACCAGCCTGGGGCTCGAACCCAGAATCTCCTGATTGCGAACGCAAGGAGCACAAGGCGTGTGTGCTATGATCGTAGTCAGACGCCTTACCAATTGGGCCAACCGGCCATTTTATGTGCAGGAGTCGAGTGTTTGTGTATATATTAACGTCCCAATAGAGCTAGATTCGGACACCCTGGAGGGTCCAGTGTGGCCAACATCGAGCCGGACGACTGCCGCCCGCATTCGCGACCCAGCTACCTGGAGCGAATTGAGCCTCCACCATGCTGGTCTGATCACCCCCGGACCTCGAAGTGGCCTCGCCTGTGTCGCCTGCGACCTGCTAGGGACCTCACTGGATGCTCAGAATTTCATGAACAAGGGCATCCGCTACTGTTGAAACAGGGGCGGGATGCCTTCGCTCTCGAGGGCCTTGGTGGTAGCCTCGCGCTGCTCCATCATGCGAGCAAACACCTGCAGCCTGGGGAAACGGTGCAGGGCTCCGGTCTCGACGAGTTCGGCCCACCTAGCGATGAGATAGACAAAGGGGTCCACGACGGAAAAGGCGCCGGCGACGACAAAGCCGGGTTGGGCGGGCAGGCGAGCTTCGATGTCGGCCAGCGCGTCGAAGATAGTCTGCCTGCCCTTTTGCTTGACGACGGGTCGGACGTCTTCCCGGTCGGTGAAGCGGTAGGGCCGGAAAAAGGCCGCAAACGCAGTGGCGTGGACGTGCGACGAGAGGAAGCCGAGCCACTCGTAAACCTTTGCCCTGCCCGCGATCAGCCCCGCCGATGAGGAGCCCTCTACCCATTCCGGGTGGTGGGAGAGGTAGGCGACGGTGACGAGGATGGCGGGCAGCTCGGTGATGATCTCTCCGTCGACCGAGAGGGCCGGGATCAGCTTGCGCGGGTTGACCGACGTGTAGCTCGCGGGGAGGCTGTTGGGCTCGTAGCCCCGCGGCACAGTGTGCGATACGAAGCGCAGATTGGACTCGTGCAGCAGGACGTGGCCCGCCACCGAGCACGATCCCGGGCTGTACCAGAACTCGATCGCGGCGGCGACGTTGGCGGACGTGGACGCCATGTTGGCGGTTTACAGGCAAGAGAGGAATAGCGATGCGAGGGCTTCCGCAACGGCGCGACTCGATGTAGAGGGGATGATGGAGGTGCAGAGAGAAGAGCTGGGCTCGTCGTCGACCGCAATGCTCGAGCCAAGGAGCACGAGGTTGGCGACCCCCGCTTCAGAGGTCGGGAAGTGACTGATCCGACGTGTGGTCCGGCATTGCCGAGGCGTGGTGCCAGGCCCTCGGTCTGCGGCGAACCAAAAGAACGTCCGCCGGCCGACTCATCCGCCCATAGTTGAACGGCCGAGGGCTCATCCCACGCGCCAACATCGCCAACGCAGCTAGACTTACCAGGGAGCATCGATGCCGGCGACATCATCCCTGACATTGCCGACTGCTCTGCGCGTCGTCGACGAAAGCGCACCTTCAGACCCATCGGCGGCACCTCGCACTCGTGTCCACGAGGCAGCGTCAGCAGTCGGACGTGGAAGGGAAGGCCAAGAAGCCTCCGGGCGACTCCCTCGCCGATTCTTTGTCGACGCACGGCGGCGGTGGGGTCTTCCCGTCCCGTGTTTCAAAGGAGCGCCACCGGAACGGGCGAGACCATCCCCGGCCGATCAGCAGCGCCGGTCAGCAGCACAAGATGTCGAACGTGATACCGCCTGTTTGGCCGGCCTTTGGCGGGTTGGCAGCTCGTTTGCACAGGCTTCATCTCCTGTGCATCGTCAATTTCCGTCTAAGCGACTGAGGAGGCGTCTAGTCTTCGGCAATGGTGCGCAGCTGGGAGGCACATGAGCAAGACGACAGGGGAAAGAACGCGAGCTGGCTGGTCAGTCTTGCCTGCGGAGGAAGGACGGCGAGGGCGCCTGCGGCAAACAGTCGTGACTTGCGCGACACTCACCTGCAGGCCGTGGATGTCTTTGATGACGTCCTTGAGTACGCTGTTGACGAGGCGATGTGCTTTGATGGTCGAGAGGCCCTTGAACTCCTTTGACGAGATGGCGATGGCGTAGAAGGAACCGCAGCCGCCTGGCCGTCGCGCGTGGGGGTTTTAACGGGGTAAGGACGTGACAAGAGAGCGACAGAGAGGGTCGGTAAGCTCAGCCCCTGTGTCCGGACGAGGCGAAGCGTCTTCTGTGCCGACAACGTACCGCTGACATCCTGAACCTTGAGCTGTGTCGGCTTGAAGCGCTTGGTGAGTAGCTCGAGGATGAGCTGCTCTCCCGTCGTTTGCTGCTCGACCTGCTTCTGGCCGTCCTGTTGCGTCGCCGTCGTGCTCGCGTTGGATCGGAGAGGGGTCGAGGAGAAGAAGCGAGGCGCCGACGTCGTCGCCATGGCCATGGCCGTGGGCGATGCCGAAGAGGAAACTAACGCCGTCGCCGATGCTGCGGCCGCCGACTGGGCGAGGGTATGGCGCGACACAGGCAGGCGTCGAGCTGCTAGGCGGAGCGGAGCTTGCATGGCGGTGAACGACATGACGGGAGGTAGCTTCGATGTTGGATGTGGGAGTAGCGCGAGTGTGGATGCCGGTTGGGAGTGCAGGTGAACGAGGCGAGCCGGTCGCTCCCAGGTACCAAGTGGAGCCACGGCCGGGGGTGGGGATATATTGGTCATCGCTGCAAAGTCGGCTTCGGCCTTCGGCCCTCGGAAGTCGGTCGGGGACCCGGTAGAAAGCAAAGCAGGCGCGCTGCACCCTTTCGCTCCCCTCGCCTTCCTCGCCCTGTGCTCTCCGCCGCAGTCCTTCCTTCTTTCCTCTTTCCTCCTTGCTCCTCTCGCCCTCTCCTCTCGCCCTCTCCTCTCGCCCTCCCCTTTCGCTCTGCTAAACCGCACCACCATGATACCCACGCCGGAGCTTGGCCACCTCACGTCTCAAGATTACCGCAGGGTCTATGAGCCCGCAGAGGATACCTTCATCCTGCTCGATGCCCTCGAAGCCGACCAGGAGCGCCTCCAGCAGCGGCAACCGCGCCTCTGCCTCGAGATCGGCAGCGGATCCGGCTGCGTGTCCGCCTTTCTCTCGAAAGTCGTCGGCGCGACGCAGGCAGGTGAGGGAACCGCAAAGGGCGAGGCCACGCCCTGCCCTTCCGCCGCTGACCGTCGCGCGCACTTGCCTCTTGCAGCCTACCTCTGCATCGACATCAATCCCGAAGCCAATCGATGCACCAGGCTGACGGGAGACGCAAACGGGGTGCGTGCATGCCGTTGAGGGTGGACTCGGCTCTCGCATGGTAGCGACGGCACCTGACCGGCAGCTCCTCAAACGTCCCTCTGCCGTTCCCATCAGATACACCTCGAAGCGGTGCGCACGAGCTTGGTGTCGTCGCTGTACCCTCGGCTGCGCAATTCGGTCGACGTGCTCCTCTTCAACCCGCCCTACGTACCCACCGTGGAAGAGGAGGAGGCCATGGCCCAGTCGCAGGCGGACCTGTCGGGCGCGTGGGCCGGAGGAGCGACGGGGACCAGGCTGGTTGACCAGCTGATCGACGGAGGCGTCGTCGAAGAGGTGCTGTCGCCCGGCGGCGCCTTTTATCTCGTCGCCATCCGACAGAATGACCCGCCGGCGCTGTGCAAGAGGCTGCAGGAAAGGGGGCTCGACGCCGAGGTGAGTGACTGGAATGACGAGGGACACGGTCGCCCGGTAAAGGCCAGCGCTGGGCTCACTCTGTTGCCTCTGGCCCCTCTCCTCGCCTCTGCTACCTGACGCAGGTCGTGCTGGCCAGGCGCGCCGGTGGCGAGCATCTGCACGTGGTGCGGGCGACAAAGGCTTTCGTGCACCAACGATGAGGGGCTGTCGTCACGCCTGTCGCGGACGAGGGCGGGCGCCCGCATCGGCGTGGCCTCCCTCTCCCTCATATCCGTCATCTGGGCGTGTAGATGCGGGCAGGCAGGTCAGCCGAGATGCGTATGGTCCTCATTTGCGAGGATCGATGCTGGTGGTGGTGGTGGTGGTGGCGGTGAAGGTCAGGGTCCGGCGAGGCCCGCGGCGTGGCGCCAAAAGGCGCGGCGAGCACGTCAGAGGGCGAAGACAAAGGGGCCGGCAGCCCACGCCAAAGTGGAGGCTAACCAGGGTTGCACCCGCCGGGCTGCTTTCCGATGTCGATCCCTTCCCCCCGCGCCTTCCATCTTGGCACCCATCCACGACCTACGCACCTCCCTACAACCGCCGCCGCTCCCTTGCCTGCCACCACTGGCTCCCATCTTTGTCCATCCGGCCCTCACTTGACTTCACCGCCATCGCCATCGCCATCACCATCGCCATCGCCATCACCATCGCCACCGCCACCACAGCCGCCACCACTGCCATCCTGCCTCGGCATCCGTCTGCGTCGACCATGCCTCTGACCGCACCCGACGAAACCTCGTTGCCCGACATGCCCGTCAGCCGCTCCCTCATCCCCTCGCTTCCACCCCTCCTCTACGGCACCGCGTGGAAGACGACATTGACCAGCCCCCTCGTCCACCTCGCTCTCTCGTCCGGCTTCCGCGGCGTCGACACTGCCGCGCAGCTCAAGCACTACCGCGAGGACCTCGTCGGCCACGCCATCGACACCCTCCAGGTCCAGGGCACCCTCACTCGCGAGGAACTCTGGATCCAGACGAAATTCACCCCGCCCTCGGGCCAGGACTGGAGCGGGCACGTCCCGTACACCAGGGACGACGATGTGGCCACCATGGTGCGCAAGAGCTTCGCCAGCAGCCTCCGAGCCCTCCATCCTTGGTGGAAGGGCGACGTATCCCTCGGGCTGGTCCCCCAGGGCGAGGGCGAGGGCGAAGGCAGTGCTCAGGGCAACGGCAGCGACAAGGACAAAGGCAAGGGCAAGGAGAGAGAACACCCCGAAGTCAGCGACGAGGCAGACGAGGCCAAAACCGATGCCAGAGCGACAGCCGCTGACGCCCAACAAGCGGTGACGGCAGCGCCCGCGATACCGACCACGTACCCCGCAGGGCATCCTTACATCGACTCGTACCTTCTTCATTCACCGCTGGGCACGCTCGGCGAGACGCTGGAAGCCTGGACGACGATGGAATCCTTTGTCGATGCCGGGCTGGTGCGCAGGATCGGCTTCAGCAGTGAGTCGCCTGGGCCATGCCACCTCCTCCCACCGGCTGCAGCCCGTCCGACCACTCACCTCGTCGCTCCATCCTCCTGCCTTTCTGGTACCTCTCCCTGCTGATGCGGCGATCAGACATCTATGATCCGACGATTCTCAATGCGCTTCTGACCTCGTCGCGCATCCCCGCCTCGATCCTCCAGAACCGGTGGCACCACACGACTGGCCACGACGTCTCGTTGCTGCCGCGCCTGTCGCCCATCCTGTCGCCCAACGACTTTCCCCTCTCGCCCACCGGCCAGCGCGCCGAGGGCATTGCCTACCAGACCTTCTGGACCCTGTCGGGCAACCCGCGCCTCCTCTCCTCGCCGGCCGTCGACGAGATCGCGACAAGGCGACGCCTCACGCCCCAGCAGGTCGTCTACGCCTTTGTCAGGGCCGGCCTCGGCTTGCCCGGCCTCTCTACCACTGTGCTCTGTGGGAGCACAAACGAGCTGCACATCAGGCAAGCCGTCGAGGCCGTGCAGGTCCACCTCGATGAGCAGGAAACCGATCAGCTGCGAAGGGAGGTCTACGGCGTCTAGCGGCCATGTGCCAACCGACCCACCCGGCCCAGGGAAGCGAGGAAGAGGACGGCGCCTAGACGCCTGGGCCAAGACGCCGGCGTTATGGGCCCTTGTGTTGCAGACGATCGCATCGAAGACGAAGCAGAGGCGGGCCATCTGTGCGAGCGCGACGCCTCGTCTCCGCTCCGGCCAGCGCGCTCCGTCTGGGTTGGTCAAGGAGGGGGTAATCCGTTTCGCCACCTTCTACACCGTCACTAGAGCACAATGTCCCTCGTCGCCTTTCGCCCGCGCTCCTCAGGCTCCCCTTCCTGTCCCTCTGCGGCGCCAGCCGACGCTGCGGCAGCCTCCTGATCACTTCCGTCCTCTTGTTTTGCATCCTGGGCTTGCGCCGATGCCGCCTCGGCGTCGTCGAGCGACAGCGCCTCGAGCCTCTGCCGCTGAACGGGTTCCGATGGGGCTGGCTGAGTCGGGTTGCTATCGCTGCCGACCGCTGTGGCCACGGAGGGGAGCGAATTCACGCCGTCTCCCGCTGACGTCGTCAGTTGCGCGGTTGCTGCGGATGCTGCGGATGTTTGCTCGGCCGGTGTCCTCGATAACGAAGGCGCCCCGCTCGAGCCGAGCACGACGAGTGGACCATCGGCGGTCGGTTGAGCCGCAGCGTTCCGAGCTGTTGTCGGATCCGGTGGCGCCAATGACGGCGCATCCTCGTCTGCAGCTTCGGCAACATCGCTTTCCGACTTGGCCTCGCCGTCTCCCTCGTCTTCGTCGTCATGCTCGGCGGCACCGGCTTTGGCGTTGCCGCCCTCGGACTTGTCCTTCTTGGCGCCCTCCTCGCTAACGTTGCTCTTTTTCTCGACGGCGGCCTGATCGAGTCTCATGTGTCGCATCCGCACGCTCTGCACCACATCGCCCTTGCCCCTCGGCAGCGCGGGCAGCTTGAGCCTCTTCCTGGCCACCATGACGGGCGCGCTGCTCTTTTGCACGAGGTAGTGACTCGTTGAGCCGAGCAGGATACCGCGCAGCGACCCGAGGCCACGCGAGCCGACAATGACCATAGTGGGTGCGTAGAAGTCGATGAGGTCGAGCAGCATGTGGCGCGAGTTTTTGGCGTGGATTGCCTGGCACGAGATGCGGACTTCGAGCCGCGTACGCTCGAGGAGGTGCGTCGCCTGCCGCGCCAGCACAGAGGCCATGCCCTGCCGGGTGCGCTGATGCTCCATGCGCGCAGCGTGCGGCTCGTGCGCCGGGTCGAGCGCGTCGAGCTTGGTGTCGGTCTCCATGACAGAGACGACGAGCGTCTCGTCGCCATCCCGCAGCACCGTGCCGATGGTCCATTCAATTGCGTACGAGGATTCCCTGCCGACGATGTCCAGAGCACGTGGTGGAAGACGAGGGCGGGAAGGAAGGCAGGAAAGACACGGTCAGTTCGTCCGCGAGGCTGCGCCGCTTCGGGTTGCCCGACGCTGGTGTGTCGGGAGCTGCGGCGCCGCACCAAATCTCGGCCCTGGTCGACTTACTCGCTCCCATCGCTGGCGACAATGTAGCGTTTCGGCCGCTTGCTCTCTTTTGCCGCCGTGTCGTAGTCGCCGTGGACGAGAGTGATGGTGCAGCGGTTGCGCTCAAACAGCGGGCGGCTGATGTCGAGCGCCATGATCTTGCTGCCGCGTCGCTGGATGTGCGGGCCGACCTGCTGCTCGGCAAGCACGACGTTGGGCGCGGTGATGTGCTCGTCGTCGTCGTGCTCGAGGTTCTCGTCGATGTAGGTGTCGTGATGGTGCGAGTGGCCGCCACCCGGTGTGCTCCCAGCGCCGCCCTGGACCCAGTCTTCGTGTAGGTCGAGGCAGCCGGCATTGAACAGCGTGTTGTCGAGCAGCTCCGGGTCGACGTCGTCTTCGTCGTCGTCATCGCCCTCGTCGTCATCGGTGTCGTCGTCTTCGTGTTCGCCGCGGTCGTCGTGTTCGTCGTCGTCGGTGTCGTGGTGCAGCCGCTGCGCCTCGTCGCGGGCATCGATGACGTGCGACGAGCCTACAGCGTCGGTCGAGGTCCTGCGCGACGACGGGCCGGCGCCGTCGTCGTCAAACTCGACGTTGAATGCGTTGTTGCGCGGCGTGATGCCCGAGCCTGTGCTGCTGGCCACCGACTCTGCGTCGCTCTCGGCGCCGTTGGAGTCGTCTGCGTCGTCGTCCTTCTTCTTCGACGAGGAGCGGCTGTACCTCAGCCGGAAGGGGCTCATGCTGCGCGCCTTCAGCCGGCTGCGTTTGGACCTCTTGCCTCGCGAATCATCGTCGCCGCCCTCCTTGTCGCTGCCGTTGTGGTGAGAAGAGGATGCGTTGGCAGTGGACGGGTGGGCGTCCTCCTTGAGCGCCTTGATGCCAAAGGGGTTGTTGTGATGGCGCGTGTGGCCGGACGCATCGGCGGACGAGTTGAATGCCATTGCAGGTGCGAGGGCGGCGGTGAGGATCGAGGCGGCCGCCGCCTGCTGCTTGTCCATCGATGGCATGCTAATGACGTCGCTGGCCGCTTTGCCGTGGAGGTGGTTGCGGGGCTGATCGCGGAGCTGGTACCGATGACGAGCGGTACGAAAAGGGGTCCCAGCGAGGCGATGCTGGCGATGCTGCTAGTCGGGATGTGCGCCCGGCGGGGGGGGGGGGGGGGGGGGTGAACTGAGGCAGCTGAGCTGCGGGTTCGCAGCAGTCGATTGGCTGCCCGGCTGGTAGCTGTGATGGGACCGAGCGGCGAAAACGATGTTGTATGCGCGGTGTACGGAAGGGGAGCGGATTTTCGGCAACGAAGCGGGGGCGCCAGATGCCGGCTGCTTTGAGTGTTGTGAAGAGCACAAGAGGGGGCCAGCGGAGCGGGGCTGGTCGATGGATTTGGTTGCGGTGGTCAAGACGCAGCAGAGAAGTGAGATGGCAAAGAGCAAATGAGTGGCAGAAGGCTGCGATCAGCTGCGCGAGGCGAGGCGGGTGGTGAGGGGTGAAAACGCCCGAAGGAGGCGAGAGGGAGAGGGGGAAGGAAGGTGACGGCGATGGGTTGGTCAAGTGGTGGTGGTGGTGGTGGTGGCAGGAGCGAGGTGGGGGAGCTTCCGCTGCCGGCGCGGGCAGCCTGCGCATCCCGTGCTAGCCCAGCCCGGTTCAGCCCAGGCCAGCCAGTTTCGACTGCCCGATGCCGCGACCCGCCGACCCCGCAACGCTGCACCCGAACCCCCTGGCCTAATAGTCCCGCCTTTCCGGCGAGCAAGCCCAACCTTGGCCAGAGGCAGGCCGCACTTGATTCACCTGCCCTGCCCCGCCCGGGTGCCAAGCCTCGACCACCGACGCCGCTCGACGACCGTGCCCCACCAGCCCACGCCTCGATCCATCGCTGCCGTCACGTCCGGCCAGGCCAGGCCAGGCCAGGCCAAGCACAAGCAAGGCGATGCCGGCCTTCTGAAGGAAGCCCCCCGATTTTCGCAACATCAAAAGCTTTCTTCGCACGGCTACACAGGTATACATACACACGTCCGGATGGGCGGACACGGGCCGCAAGGGGGTCCGAATGCGAGTCGGGGCGGGGCTGGTTCAGGGATTAATAGCGGTGATGCGCGGGAACAGCGGTCGGGCTGCCGCACATTGCCACGTCTTCCGGCGAAGCTGCATCGCAACGGGAGACGGCGGCGGCGGCGGCGGCACCACCTGCGAGCTTGACAGCGGCAGCAAAGCATCGCCCGCGCGCGTGACCTGCGCGCAGCGCAGCCGGGAAAGAGGGGGGTCGGGGCGCTACGTCTTGCGGAAGCATCGCGTCGTGTTGCGCTTGATCCAGTAGATGACGCACCCGATGAATCGGAAGAGCGAGAGCCCGAACGTGGCCCAGAGAATGGTGCGGAAGTAGAGCGACTGCTTGTCGCTCTGCTGTTTGTCAATCTGCTTGTCCGACAGGCCGCTGTTGTAGCCGTTGACGTTTTCAATGGCCACTGTCAGTGCGCCGTTGGTCAGCAGCCAAAAGGCCACCAGCCGGGTGCGGAACGTCTTGTTGCTGTCGTCCATCGTCGGCTTTTCGACCACCGTCTCGGGCTGGAAGGGTGCTACGGCGCGCGACACAACCTCCTTGAAGCTGTTGTCGATGTCGTCCTGGTGGCGCTCAATCTCCTCGACAGTGCCCGGCTCGGTGGCCTTGTCCTTTTTCGTGTCGACGCTTGGCAGCGCGTCCGCCTTGTCCGAACCCTTGGTG
The DNA here is from genome assembly GCF_000417875.1 of Pseudozyma flocculosa PF-1. Lineage (NCBI taxonomy): Eukaryota > Fungi > Basidiomycota > Ustilaginomycetes > Ustilaginales > Ustilaginaceae > Pseudozyma > Pseudozyma flocculosa. The sequence continues at coordinate 498,965 of NW_006920884.1, forward strand.
CCCCAGCTGACGTCGTGCAGGTTGCAGAAGGCGTAAACGTTGAGGATGTTGATGAACGAGGGCGCGATGAGCATGTACTGCGGGAAGCTCGTCAGCATGTGCCACGGGTCGGCGTACATGATCGACGCGATCAGGTAGATGCCAAACGTGGCCGCGAGCGCCGCGATCAGCACCGAAGTCGTCTCGTTGAAGATGATGTCGAGCACCCGGCCCGACGTCAGGTTGACTTCGGCCAGCGCCTTGATCGTCAGCCAGAGCGACACCACCGTCACGTAGAGGCCCAGCAGGCCAAAGACGAAAAACGACACCAGATATGTCGCCTTTTCGCCCTTGGGCCGGTTGCCAAGCGCCAGGACAAACTGGAGGACCAGGAAGGCGACGTAGATCCACTTCGTCGCCAGGTTGACCCAGTGGAAGATCTCGAGCGGCGTCTCGCCGGCATTCTTGAGGATGACGTCGGGCAGAAAGTCGATGATGATCGAGAACGTCAGCCAGAGGTTGGCCAGTGCGAACCAAGAAAAGAGGAGCGTGAAGGCGTTGTAGAGCGCCTGGAGGTGAAAGAAGAAGAGCCGCACGATGCCGTGGTTGCTCTTGTAGATGCGGAAAAAGTGGACGAGCGAGTAGATTGAGGCGGCAAACGAGCCGTTGAGCCACCGGCGCCGCTGCGAGATGAGCTCGGCCGCTCCCTCGGGCACGTCGGTCTCGCCCTTGCTCGGCTTGACGTAGGTCAGCGTCCACCTGTCCCCCGCCTTGGCGACCAGCTCGAAGCACCTGCACGGTGCGACAGCGACACAACGAACAATAGGTGAGCAAAGTCCATCCCGACCCCCGCCGTCCAAAAGCGTGTGCCTGGCTTTTCCACGAGAGGGAACTTACAGGATTCGGTCCTCGGCCAAAAACATATTCTTCGTGAAGATGTCCATGCCGTGAAGGCCCTTTTTGCCAAGTCGATCCGCCATCGTATGGTCTCCGTGGAAATACTGCTGCAGGGGCCTGCCCTGGATGGAGCGGTAGCGGTACGCGCTGAACGCTCCGGGCAGGACGCTGACGTAGCCGAACGTCGACTCGAGTGGCTTGTCTGTTCGGCCAAGTGGGTTCGGGGACGGGGGAAAGGGACGGGTTCCGTCAGTCCGGCTGTAGCGCTACAATTTGAGGTCGCAGGCGGCAAGGATGGTCGGGCTCACCGAGGATGTTGGACATCTTGTACTCGAAATTCTGGGCGGCCACGAGCGGGTTGACGAGCTTGCGGCCGTTCTTGATCATGGCGTGGATCTCGCCGCACGCGCCTCCGAGGTTGGCGTTGTTGTAGAAGGCCTCCCAGAGGTAGTAGAGCGACTTGTGGCCCGGTTTGGTGCCGGCGTCGATCAGCACGCAGATTTCTGGCTGGAGGTGCTTGCCGAGCGCGTTGAAGAGCCAGCGGTGGCTGTTGATCTTCTTGCTGTTCTTCTGCTTGAGGCAGAAAATCATCTGGACGGGCACCAGGTTCGAGACGTCGTCGCCATGCGGTTGGATCAGCGCCGGCGTCGGATCGACCGAGAGCTGAGTCGTGTACTCGAACAGGTGCGCCACCGTCTCCTTGCCGTCGACCTTTTTCTTCATGACGCCGTCCTGGTAGACGCCGACGGTGGCGAGCAGGTCGAGCACCTCCTTGTCGCATGGATCGATGCCGTCAAAAATGAGGCTGACGACGATCCGCTGCCAGCCTGGCCGGCCCTCTTCGGCGCTGCGGCGCCAGAACTTGGACGCCTTGCTCTTGCAGATGTCGCGGATGTTGAGCATCACGCCGTGGAGCGTCCTGGCAAGTAGGATACGGTCCTCATTGTAGTAGCTGCAGGCGGCGGCGATGGCATCGGACCGGTCGGAGAGAAAGGCATGGGGCCGCCGCAGGTCAGCATCGGCGCGGTGCAACCGCCGTGCGGGCCGCACGGGGACGTCGCTCGAGGCCGACTCACGTGATGGCGATGAGCAGCTCCGTGTCGCGTCCATACATGCTCGAGGTGCGGAGGCTCCATCCGTTCTCGGTGGTAAACTCATCCGGATCGCAGGTGGCCGCCGTGTAACGCATATGGGTGAACTCGGTGGTGCGGGATCCCTGCGCCCACTTTGGCTCGACCGAGTTCTTGACGGCCGTGGGCACGGGGTGGTCAATGATCCAGTGGCCGCGCGTCAGCTTGACCTTCTTGGTCAGCCCTCGCTTGGGCGCCTGTTGTCTCTTGGCCCATGCCACCTGGCTCGCGCTATCCTCTGGACCCAACTCCGAGTCGAGCGGCGTGCCGTGCCGGTAGGGTGCGTGCGGCATCGGGAACGAGCTGGGAGGCGGCATGCTGGCGGATCGCCGCAGTGGAGGGTTCAGCGTGCCGGGGTGAGGTCGGGGCGCGGTGTCAGCCGAGAGGGGTTGCAGGACATCGTCACTGTTGCCGCAAAAGCTCCTCGCCTCCGCCTCTGTACTCACTCGTAGCTATTCGAGCCCGCCGGGTAGGTCGACTTTTCGTCTGCGTCGGTGAGCGGGATCTTCATCTCGTCGTCATAAGAATATTGAGCGTGCGTCTCAGAGGTGGGAGCATTGACGCTCATGAAGCTGGGGTTCTCGCCCCCGTAGAAGGGGTTCTCGGTCTCTGCGCCGAGACGGCCGCCGGCGCCACCGCCAAAGTGCTGATTGCTCCGGCTGCCGTAGCCGGCTGCGTCGCCGTACGGGCCCTGGTACCGCAGAGGGTCATCCTGCATAGGCGCGGCATCCGGGTCCAAAAGCGCCGTGTAACGCGGATTGCCAGGTCCAGAAGGAACGACGAAGCGCGGGGTCGACCGGTGTGCCATGTCATCCGATGAGGTTTCCGTTTGAGAGCGACAGGGATTCCAGTCCGGTCGCAAGGAGGCCGAGAGATGATGCGGTGTAATGCAGCGCAAAGGCAAAATGGCGGGCGCGAACGTAGGCAGAACAAGGTAGGTACAGATGTAGCGACGGGGGAGAGCAGATTGCAGGGTCAGCGAGTTGCCTGGGCGAGCGTTCCGATCGACTTATATGACCTTCGGCGACGAACGTGTCGGCGAGGCGAGGCGGCGAGTGGTCCTGTCACGCGAGAGCCCATCAGAAGGGGCGCTACTCACGTTGGAATGTCCTTGGCCGCTGCCCTGCCTGCCCCGGCCATAGTGGTCGTAGCTCATTCTGTGCCGTTCAGCCGCGAGGGCGGTCTATGCTGGATCGATGCGGCGGGGCGGGGGGTGATCCGGGCGAGGGCGGGGTCCAATGCCTGATCGACGTCAACCGGGGAAGAATGGGGCGACGTCTCAGCAGCGGGATCCTTGGGGGTGGCGGTCTATCGATGGCGTGGCCTAGTTCGGGTCGAGTCCTGCTCAGCGCGGTGCGAGCGTCGAAGCAGCAGAGTGGCTCCCGGATGACGAGGGAACGGGGATGTAGGGGAGGCGTCCGTGGTGCGCGAAGCCAGGGCGAAGAGTAGGAGGGCGGTGGTGATGATGGTGATGGTGGTCGTGATGGTGGTCGTGGTGGCAATGGCAACCAGAGGCAGAGCCCCACGGACGAGCTGTTCGCATGGCGAATGGCGAACGGCGAGCTAGGTCGAAACATGTCGGACGGGGCACGCAGGCACGTACGCCCCGTTATGCCAAAAGGCATCGGCTTGGCAGGCTCAGATGAGAAGCCGCAGACAGGCAGGCAAACAAAACCTAGCCTAGCCTAGCTCTTGGACCAGGCCGGCTGGACGGCGGCAGCGGCGGTCGGTGTTGGTCTGCGTGCGTGCATCTGTTCTGACGGCCTGCTGCCGCTAGCCGCCGCCGCCGCTGCTGCTGGGCTGTGTGTGTGTCTGCAATGGGCGGTGCTTGCTTGCTTGGCTCTGGTGGTCCTCTTCTCTCGCCTCCTCCTGAGCCCCTGCGGCTTCAAGGGGGTTCACGATTTCGTGCCTGGCGACGAGCCATCGCTTCGGTCAGTCTCTCTGCCTCTTCCCCTTGCTTGCCTGGTGCCGGGTGGGCCCCATGTCCGATCTTGCTTTCCCCTGCCGACCTGGCTTGGCCAGCCTCCCTTCACCCTCGCTACCGCCAGAGAGTCAGCCGCCCGCCGCTCTGCCCGCCGGACCCGACGACCTGAGAGGTTGCAATAGTGTAGAGTGATGGAGGCGTCACTTGTCGTCGCGGCGTCTCCTTTGGCAGCGCTTTAGCAACCCTCTCTCCCCTTCGTGGCCCGGTTTCGAGGGGGACAAGCAAGGCACGTACGGCTGCGCCAACGGAAGAGGCCCGCCCCGCCCCCCAGCCTCGGCAACTATCCGACCGAGCGACGTGCGCACAGCTGCCCGCCTGCATCCTGCCGCCTGCCGCCTGCTCGCCGTGCCAACCAACCAAAATCCCGGCAACCGTGCTGCATGCCAGACCAAGGCCTGCAGGCCCCCCAGAAAAAAGGGCGAGTGGTGGCAGCAGCAATACACACCGACCACCACCACCGGCTGGCCGCCTCTCGATCTGGCTGTGCCCAAGCCTGCATGCGAGACGGTCGTCGTCGATGTGCACAGCCCATGCCACGCCCATGCACCGCCGCACCTCTACGCCGCCTTGTCCAGCAGGCTAGGCTAGAGGTGGGCCTCCCAGACGGCGACGGCGGCCAGCGAGCGATAAATCTAGGCTCGCTGAGCATTGCATCCACGACCGAAGCGCCCGTCGGCCTCGCTCTCGATCGCTCCACCTGCTCGCCGCCCGCCCCTCTGCGACGTTGCCTGCCCGTCCCTCCGCGCTCCTCGCAGGCGGTCGTCGCGCAGCATTGCAACAGGGGGTCAGCGCATCAGACGCACGGCGGCGGCGCTCGCCAACGACGGGATGCAGATATCCTGGCAACCTTCGTCGGTACCTTCGCCTCAGCGTGTGCCTAGATCTGGAGCGCGAGCTCAAGGGAAAACTGCAAGCAGGATCGAGGTACCGCCGGAAGGTCGGGACGCCCCTCGATGGCGGCCTCGGCGAACAACGTCCGAGGCAGATAGCGCAGCGACATCGTGACCCGACCGACGGGATAGATCAGGGTGTGAGTCTGGGCGGGCCGGGAGCAAGCAAAACAAGGACGACGGGTGACAAGGCAGCGAGGGGCGCGCGCGGCGCAGGGTATGTAGCTAGGCCCAGGCTGGCAACTCGCGCACGCCCAAGCAGCCGCGCGACGAACACCGCCTACTCCATCGCTCGCATGATTCAGTGTCTACCATACCGTCTGCAACATAATTGCTTTCTACTGTGTGGCCTTGGGCAGCTGGCAAAGGTCTGGGTGCCAAACGTGGATCAGAGACATAGTCAATACGAAGAGAATAGA
>NW_006920884.1:505173-508276 GCF_000417875.1 Pseudozyma flocculosa PF-1
ATCTCCTGGTCCAGAAGGGATGACAACCTTTCCAGGCACATGTTGGGCCCTCATGAAGGAGGGGAAAAGGGCAAGGCAGGCAGGGGCAAACATTCCCCTTCTTGTTGCAAAGCCAAGACTGGAAGACCAAGACCTTGAGCATGCTAGCATGCCAGCGTGCTATCACAGTCTGTTGTTGGACCAGCCAAGAGGCCACTCCTGCCACCTCTGAGGCCTCTACAACACATTGCTATCTGTGCCAGAGCACTCAGACACCATGCCAATCCACAGAATCATACATTACCCCAGGGCCATCTCCACTTTCCCAGGCATGAGGGAGGCAGTCTTGTGACACACACCTCATACTTTCCTGGACCATCAGGGGCAAGGTACAGCTGTAGTCCTGCAGCTGGAGCACAAGAACAGGAACAGGAACAGACACAAGAACAGGAACAAGAACAGGAACAAGGACAAGGACAAGGACAAGGACAAGGACAAGGACAAGGACAACGACAAGGACAAGGACAACGACAAGGACAAGGACAAGGACAAGGACAAGGACAAGGACAAGGACAAGGACAAGGACAAGGACAAGGACAAGGACAAGGACAAGGACAAGGACAAGGACAAGGACAAGAGGAAGAGGCAGTTGCTGGGCATGCTGACACCAGCATGTGGCCAGCAACCTGCTCCCAGTGCAGGCATGGATGGTCTCCTGGCCCATGCTTGGAGGCAGTCCTGCGCTGCTGCTCCCTGGCCATCCAAGGCAAGGAACGGCCACCCACAGCAATCTGGCTTCAGGCCAGGCCTTTATAGGACAGAAGCAGAGGTGTTGGAGGCCTCCTGCCTGTCAAGTCAAGTGATGCTCTGTGGATGCAGATCTTCCTGCATATTTGGGACATTCCCCGTGCGATTCTGAGGCAGAGGCATTTCCAAGACCCACTGCAGGAAGGCCATTGGCAGACCTGTGAGACTACAGAAAGCTGCCAGGGCCTGTTAGGGGGGCAGGAAGCAAGGGGCAAAGGCAAAGGCATGAGGTGGACAGCATGCTGAGGCAAAAAAGAAAGGTAGTGGTTGGGGAAAGAAGAAAAAGGCAAAAGGGAACTGCAGCACCTAGGATTCCCGCGTGGTCCCCACCGCAGTACTAGCTAGGCGGTACCCTGCTTAACTTTGCAGATCGGACGGGATGCAGTGCTTTCAGGGTCCTATGGCCGCAGATGGAAGAGAGGCCTGCTTTGACAAACATACATCCTACCTAATCTGCAAATGGTCCCAAAGCTCTCTTGCTTTCATGTTTGCACATCCATGATCCCCTTGGGGGCCAGTCAGTGCAGCAATTGCAGACCAAGGGCAGCTCATACAGCGGCTCCAGGCCACCCCTGTACAGGTGAAGGCATAGCTGGCGTCAAAGGGCACCTGGATCTTGGCCGAAGGCTGACCTACGGCATGCGATCAGGAGATCGGGGGTCACCTACGCTAGAAAAAGGCCGTAGGCCACCTACGGCCAGAAATTGGCAATCTCCTACGGCATTTTTGGCAGTAGGTCCCCCTACAAACCTCCTACGGCCATTTTCTGGGGAGCAGCTATGGCATTTTTGGCCGTAGGCCTCCTATGGCCCTGGACCGACCCTACCCTGCGCAGAATATGGCCCTTTCTGCTTACGTCAGCTTGGGAGGCCCTGCGCGCGCTGACCCCTTTGCCACCCGGCCCTTTGCAAAATCCATCCGCTGCCCACCCATCCCTCCTGCCCTCCTACCACCTCCGCCTGACGCCAGCCACCAGCCACCCGCCAGCCACCTGCCAGCCTTCAGCGCAGCGCAGCCGCCACCTGCCTGGCCCAGCCCTGCCAGCCGCCAGCCCAGCCACTCGCCCAGCCGCCAGCCAGCCAGCCAGCCGCCAGCACCTGCCAGCCACTGGTCAGCCCAGCCCAGCCGCGTGGCTCAGCCGGCACCTGAGCCAGCCAGCCAGCCAGCCAGCCAACTCATAGCTAGCAGCAGAGTCAACCTACGATCTGGCATATCGTAGCTAGGCGTAGCCTGGCTACGATTTTCAGATCGTAGGAGATCCTTCTACACAAACAATTATGGGTCCAGAGAAGCTGTGCGGATTTCAGGTCGTATACTGCCTACGATTTTCAGATCGTAGCTAGACTAGCCCTACCTATGACTTTCGCATCGTAGCCAGGCTACGAGTAAAGTGCAGGCTGTTCTATTGATCACGTACACTAGCTTTGATTGCAAAATACGCTATCTACGCTACTGCAAACAAGGATGCAACTGAAGACAAGCGTACAACTGGCAAATACCGAGGCCGTCATTAGCACCATCGACCGGCGGCAGCACCTACGCCAGCAGCCAGCAGGGGTGGACTCACAGCGATTGCAGGCCGGGGTCGGTGTCGATTCGGTGGCTGCGGCTGCTGGTGAGATGGAGAGAGAAAGGCAGGAGCATTGTCAGCATTGTCAATCAGTGCGAGAGATGCGACAGAATTGGAAAGGGCAACTCACCTGCTGGCATGCTGATGATCTGCCAAGTGCGTGGTGGGAGGCAAGCAGAAATCGCCGTCAGCGCCCGAGATCAGCAGGTAGCGGCCGCGCACGTACAGCTTGTGACCCACGCTTGCGAAAAGGCGATCTTTATTGTGTGGGCGGTGGAGGCGAGTTGGCGTTGGCAGTAGCGGCGAGTTGGCGTTGGTGGTGGCGGCGAGTCGGCGTCGATGGTGGCGGGGTGAAACGGCTGGGGAAGGTGCTTGTTGGTGGCGTCAAGGTTGATTGGGCCGATGGCGGCGAGCGAGGGCTGACGGCGGTTGGGTGGTGGCGGCGAGCAAAGGTCCGATGGCTGGCAAGGTCCGATGGCAGGCAAGGGTCGATGGCGGGCGAAGGGCCGAGGGTAGTGTCGGGAGGGAAGGAGTGACAGCGGAGCGGGGCAAGACTTTATACCAAGGCAGACGGGCGGCGGTCAGCGGGCCTGCCAGCCAGCGAGCCTGCATGAGCACGCACGCAGAACAGGCAGTGAGCCCGCATGAGCACGCACGCAGGTGGCGGCGTGGCCTGGCCTCCACTTTTTTTTTTGCGCGCACGCAAGCTTAGTCAGCCGCGCCAGCCAGCCAGCTCGCGCGCCCAAG
>NW_006920884.1:508398-510003 GCF_000417875.1 Pseudozyma flocculosa PF-1
AGCAGGGCGGGCGGGGCAGGCAGGGCAGAAGTCGAGCGGAAGAGCAGCTCAATCATCGGAATCTTCGGAGGCCGGCCTCCGAAGATTCTGATGACGGCCTCCAAAGATTCTGATGATTGACGGCCATTGACTGTGCGGAAGCGGGCAGGCAGGCAGGCAGGCAGGCAGGCAGGCAGGCTACAATTTTGGATCGTAGCTAGATTGTAGGTAGGCTGCGCGCCCAAAAAACTGTTCACAGGCATTGATGCTTTGAGATCGTAGGCAGGCTGCGCATCGGAAAAATCGTAGACAGGGGTCGATGCCTGATTTCAGATCGTAGCTTGCCTACGATCAAAATCGGGCTCAACCCTGCTGCTAGCTATGACTGCCACCCGCCAGCCGTCAGTCCAGCCCAGCCAGCCAGCCAAGCGCAGCCGCCTCGCTGCTTGCTTCTGCCCTGCTGCCTTGCCGCTGCTTCTGCCTGCTGCTCTCAATCATCGGAAACGTCGGAGAGGCCCTGTCCGGCGTTTCCGGTGATTGAACACCTTGTTTCCGCTCCGCCTCTGGTGAGTTGACTGTTGCCGCCTCGTCCTTCTCTGCTCTGCTGTGCGCCGTTGCTGACTCCTTGCTCCCCTCTTCTTTTGCCTGCTCCTCCCTCACCGCCTTATTGCTGCTGACGCTCTACCACCGTTGCCTGCCGCCCTGCCTTCCTGCCTGCTTGCCCTGCCACCCACCAATGCTGTCGCTGCGCCGCCACACATCAGTGTAACTAGATTTTGCAATACAATGCCAGTAGAGTATACGGCTGTTGAGTGCGGAGGTAGGCCTACAGTAAGCAGGCCGTAGGATGCCTACAGTCAAAAGTGCCGTAGGTCCTCCTACGGCACCCGGTGCCATAGGGGATTAAGGATCTCCTACGGCACTGCACTTTCGTAGATCATCTCCGATTTCCGGAATTGTAGGCCAAAGCCTGCCCCTAGCTATGAAGGATCTCCTGGTCCAGAAGGGATGACAACCTTTCCAGGCACATGTTGGGCCCTCATGAAGGAGGGGAAAGGGGCAAGGCAGGCAGGGGCAAACATTCATAGCTAGCATCAAAGGGCAGGTGGATTTGGGCTGTAGGCCACCCTACGGTATGTGATCGGGAGATCGGGGGTCATCTACGCTAAAAAATGGCTGTAGGCCTGCCTACGGCCAAAATCGGCGATCTCCTACGGCAATTTGGGGCTGTAGGGCTGCCTACGGCCATTTTTCGAAGGGGCCCTACGGCATTCTTGGCCGTAGGCCTCCTACGGCCCTCTGCTGCCAAGGACGGCCGCTTTTTGCTTACGTCAGCTCAGGCGCCTGCTGGTGCACGCGCGTTGGGCCCGCCACCCAGCCCTTTGCCAAAACCATCCGCCCGCCCGCCCGTCCCTCCTGCCCTCCTACCACCACCACCCGACGGCCCAGCCTCCAGCCGTCAGCCAGACGCCACCCGCCCGGTTCGGCCAGCACCACCAGCCACCTGCCAGCCACTCACCAGCACCCGCCAGCCAACCGCCGCCCGAGCCAGCCACCTGAGCCAGCCACCCGCCAGCCGCCCAGCCCAGCCAGCCGCCCGGCGCAGCTGCCTGGCCCTGCCCCCTC
>NW_006920884.1:510554-511439 GCF_000417875.1 Pseudozyma flocculosa PF-1
TAACCCTAACCCTAACCCTAACCCTAAACCCTAACCCTAACCCTAACCCTAACCCTAACCCTAGCAGCCGCCAGCCGCCAGCGAGGCCTAGCGAGAGGCCCAGCCGGCCAGCTCGCGCGCCCAAGCCAGCCATAGCTGGCGGCAGAGATTTAGCTACGGCCTTGGGAGTCGGAGATCTCCCTCATACCCCCAGGGCCGTAGCTAGCCGGTCTACCACTTCAGCCTTTGGACCGTAGGACCCCTACGCTCCGCAGGGCCGCAGGACCTCTACGCACCAAGGCCGTAGGACTGCATCGCTCCCTCACTGCAGGCACAACACGCACCCACACCTGTATTCTAGCTACAATTCAATTGCGATACTATGCTACCTACAAGGGCAGCACCAATGGCGGTAGAGCAAGGTGGCAGCAGGGTGGCAGCAGGGTGGCAGCAGGGCGGCAGCAGGGCAGCAGCAGGACGGCAGCAAAGTAAGGCGGTGAGGGAGGAGCAGGCAAAAGAAAGAGGGGAGCAAAGGAGTCAGCAACGGCGCGCAGCAGAGCGGCAGAAGAAGAGCGGCAACAGTCGACTCACATGAGGCAGAGCAGAAGCAAGGCTGTCAATGGTCAGAATCATCGGAAACTTCGGAGAGGCCCTCTCCGAAGTTTTCGATGATTGACGGCGTCAGCTGGCGGAAGCAAGCAGTGCGGAGCAGCAGTGGCTGGCAGCTCACCAGGTGGCTGGCTGGGCCTTGCCAAGTCTCGCTGGCGGCTGGCGGCTGCGCTTGGCTGGCTGGCTGGCTTGGGCGGCTGGCTGGCTGGATGCTGGCAGCTGGCGGCCGGCGGCTGATGGGTGGCTGGCTCGCTGGCGGCTCTGGCGGCTGGCTGGCTGCGCTTGGCTGGCGGCTGC